>NC_069501.1:314745839-315045839 GCF_027579735.1 Bombina bombina
ACGCTGGTTTTTACCCCCCTCTGGTATTTGGAGTCAGTCAGGAAAGGGTCTAAAGCTCACTTTGCAGCCGCGACTTTTCCATACCGCAGATCCGCCTACGCCATTTGCGTATCCTATCTTTTCAATGGGATCTTTCTAACGCCGGTATTTAGAGTCTTGGCTGAAGTGAGCTTTAGAAATCTAACGACAGAACTCCAGCCGCAGAAAAAAGTCAGTAGTTAAGAGCTTTCTGGGCTAACGCCGGTTTATAAAGCTCTTAACTACTGTGCTCTAAAGTACACTAACACCCATAAACTACCTATGTACCCCTAAACCGAGGCCCCCCCCACACCGCCGCCACTCTATTAAAATTTTTTAACCCCTAATCTGCCGCTCCGTACACCGCCGCCACCTACATTATCCCTATGTACCCCTAATCTGCTGCCCCTAACACCGCTGACCCCTACATAATATTTATTAACCCCTAATCTGCCACCCCCAACGTCGCCGCCACCTACCTACACTTATTAACCCCTAATCTGCTGACCGAACCGCACCGCTACTATAATAAAATGTATTAACCGCTAATACGCCTCACTCCCGCCTCAATAACCCTATAATACATAGTATTAACCCCTAATCTGCCCTCCCTAACATCGCCGACACCTAACTTCAAACATTAACCCCTAATCTGCCGACCGGAGCTCACCGCTATTCTAATAAATTTTTTAACCCCTAAAGCTAAGTCTAACCCTAACCCTAACACCCCCCTAAGTTAAATATAATTTAAATCTAACGAAATAAATTAACTCTTATTATATAAATTATTCCTATTTAAAGCTAAATATTACCTGTAAAATAAACCCTAATATAGCTACAATATAAATTATAATTATATTGTAGCTATTTTAGGATTAATATTTATTTTACAGGCAACTTTGTATTTATTTTAATCAGGTACAATAGCTATTAAATAGTTAATTACTATTTAATAGCTAAAATAGTTAAAATAATTACAAAATTACCTGTAAAATAAATCCTAACCTAAGTTACAATTAAACCTAACACTACACTATCAATAAATAAATTAAATAAACTACCTACAATTACCTACAATTAAACCTAACACTACACTATCAATAAATTAATTAAATAAAATACCTACAAATAACTACAATTAAATAAACTAACTAAAGTACAAAAAAGAAAAAAGAACTAAGTTACAAAAAATAAAAAAATATTTACAAACATTAGAAAAATATTAAAATTTTAAACTAATTACACTTACTCTAAGCCCCCTAACAAAATAACAAAGACCCCCAAAATAAAAAAATGCCCTACCCTATTCTAAATTTAAAAAGTTCAAAGCTCTTTTACCTTACCAGCCCTGAAAAGGGCCATTTGCGGGGCATGCCCCAAATATTTCAGCTCTTTTACCTGTAAAAAATAACATTCAATACCCCCCCCAACATTACAACCCACCACCCACATACCCATAATCTAACCAAACCCCCCTTAAATAAACCTAACACTAAGCCCCTGAAGATCTTCCTACCTTATCTTCACCATGCCAGGTTCACCGATCCGTCCTCAGAAGTCTTGATCCAAGCCTTCGAAGTGTTGATCCAAGCCCAAGCGGGGGCTGAAGAGTGACGTCCATCCTCCGGCTGAAGTCTTGATCCAAGCGGGCAGAAGAGGACATCCGGACCAGCAAACATCTTCTTTCAATCCGCATCTTCTATGTTCTTCAATCCGATGACGACCGGCTGATCTTCAAGACCCCCAGCACGGATCCATCCATCTTCACCGACGACTTCCCGACGAATGACGGTTCCTTTAAGGGACGTCATCCAATATGGCGTCCCTCGAATTCCGATTGGCTGATAGGATTCTATCAGCCAATCGGAATTAAGGTAGGAAAATTCTGATTGGCTGATAGAATCAGCCAATCAGATTCAAGTTCAATCCGATTGTCTGATCCAATCAGCCAATCAGATTGAGATCGCATTCTATTGGCTGTTCCGATCAAAAAGAGGCTGCTTCTTGGGTAGTAACTAGCCATAGAACAAGCTATTATGCTATTGTTCGTTTCCAGGGCGAGCGCTTCTCTCTTTTTATTTATGCAAATTATGACATTTTGGGAAGTCTCCCTAAGTGTGATGCGGGAATCCAGATGTGGACCCGTTGCTCAGTGTGCCTAGAGGGATATGGCTGCACCTCACTGACGAGGCCCACAATAGGCCGAAACGTACGTCTGGGGTTTTGCTGTTTCTCTCGTTCAGAGAAGGATTGCCTGGTATTTCGGGGCTGGACTGTACTGTGAAGTCAGGATCAGACTGATATGCTTCAGGAAAGTTTTTCTCTGTGAAAGGCACATGTTGAGCAAAAAGAGGCTGCTTCTTGGGTGGTAACTAGCCATAGAACAAGCTATTATGCTATTGTTCGTTTCCAGGTCGAGCGCTTCTCTCTTTTTATTTATGCAAATTATGACATTTTGGGAAGTCTCCCTAAGTGTGATGCGGGAATCCAGACGTGGACCCGTTGCTCAGTGTGCCTAGAGGGATATGGCTGCACCTCACTGACGAGGCCCACAATAGGCCGAAACGTACGTCTGTGGTTTTGCTGTTTCTCTCGTTCAGAGAAGGATTGCCTGGTATTTCGGGGCTGGACTGTACTGTGAAGTCAGGATCAGACTGATATGCTTCAGGAAAGTTTTTCTCTGTGAAAGGCACATGTTGAGCAAAAAGAGGCTGCTTCTTGGGTGGTAACTAGCCATAGAACAAGCTATTATGCTATTGTTCGTTTCCAGGTCGAGCGCTTCTCTCTTTTTATTTATGCAAATTATGACATTTTGGGAAGTCTCCCTAAGTGTGATGCGGGAATCCAGACGTGGACCCGTTGCTCAGTGTGCCTAGAGGGATATGGCTGCACCTCACTGATGAGGCCCACAATAGGCCGAAACGTACGTCTGTGGTTTTGCTGTTTCTCTCGTTCAGAGAAGGATTGCCTGGTATTTCGGGGCTGGACTGTACTGTGAAGTCAGGATCAGACTGATATGCTTCAGGAAAGTTTTTCTCTGTGAAAGGCACATGTTGAGCAAAAAGAGGCTGCTTCTTGGGTGGTAACTAGCCATAGAACAAGCTATTATGCTATTGTTCGTTTCCAGGTCGAGCACTTCTCTCTTTTTATTTATGCAAATTATGACATTTTGGGAAGTCTCCCTAAGTGTGATGCGGGAATCCAGACGTGGACCCGTTGCTCAGTGTGCCTAGAGGGATATGGCTGCACCTCACTGACGAGGCCCACAATAGGCCGAAACGTACGTCTGGGGTTTTGCTGTTTCTCTCATTCAGAGAAGGATTGCCTGGTATTTCGGGGCTGGACTGTACTGTGAAGTCAGGATCAGACTGATATGCTTCAGGAAAATTTTTCTCTGTGAAAGGCACATGTTGAGCAAAAAGAGGCTGCTTCTTGGGTGGTAACTAGCCATAGAACAAGCTATTATGCTATTGTTCGTTTCCAGGTCGAGCGCTTCTCTCTTTTTATTTATGCAAATTATGACATTTTGGGAAGTCTCCCTAAGTGTGATGCGGGAATCCAGACGTGGACCCGTTGCTCAGTGTGCCTAGAGGGATATGGCTGCACCTCACTGACGAGGCCCACAATAGGCCGAAACGTACGTCTGTGGTTTTGCTGTTTCTCTCGTTCAGAGAAGGATTGCCTGGTATTTCGGGGCTGGACTGTACTGTGAAGTCAGGATCAGACTGATATGCTTCAGGAAAGTTTTTCTCTGTGAAAGGCACATGTTGAGCAAAAAGAGGCTGCTTCTTGGGTGGTAACTAGCCATAGAACAAGCTATTATGCTATTGTTCGTTTCCAGGTCGAGCGCTTCTCTCTTTTTATTTATGCAAATTATGACATTTTGGGAAGTCTCCCTAAGTGTGATGCGGGAATCCAGACGTGGACCCGTTGCTCAGTGTGCCTAGAGGGATATGGCTGCACCTCACTGACGAGGCCCACAATAGGCCGAAACGTACGTCTGTGGTTTTGCTGTTTCTCTCGTTCAGAGAAGGATTGCCTGGTATTTCGGGGCTGGACTGTACTGTGAAGTCAGGATCAGACTGATATGCTTCAGGAAAGTTTTTCTCTGTGAAAGGCACATGTTGAGCAAAAAGAGGCTGCTTCTTGGGTGGTAACTAGCCATAGAACAAGCTATTATGCTATTGTTCGTTTCCAGGTCGAGCACTTCTCTCTTTTTATTTATAGAATGCAATATCAATCTGATTGGCTGATTGGATCAGCCAATCGGATTGAACTTGAATCTGATTGGCTGATTCCATCAGCCAATCAGAATTTTCGTACCTTAATTCCGATTGGCTGATAGAATCCTATCAGCCAATCGGAATTCGAGGGACGCCATATTGGATGACGTCCCTTAAAGGAACCGTCATTTGTAGGGAAGTCGTCGGTGAAGATGGATAGATCCGCGCTGGAGGTCTTGAAGATCAGCGGTCGTCATCTGATTGAAGAACATAGAAGATGCGGCTTGGAAGAAGATGTTTGCCGGTCCGGATGTCCTCTTCTGCCCGCTTGGATCAAGACTTCAGCTGGAGGATGGACGTCACTCTTCAGCCCCCGCTTGGGCCTGGATCAACACTTCGAAGGCTTGGATCAAGACTCCAGAGGACGGATCGGTGAACCTGGCATGGTGAAGATAAGGTAGGAAGATCTTCAGGGGCTTAGTGTTAGGTTTATTTAAGGGGGGTTTGGGTTAGATTAGGGGTTTGTGGGTGGTGGGTTGTAATGTTGGGGGGGTATTGAATGTTTTTTTTTACAAGCAAAAGAGCTGAATTATTTGGGGCATGCCCCGCAAATGGCCCTTTTCAGGGCTGGTAAGGTAAAAGAGCTTTGAACTTTTTTAATTTAGAATAGGGTAGGGCATTTTTTTTATTTTGGGGGTCTTTGTTATTTTATTAGGGGGCTTAGAGTAGGTGTAATTAGTTTAAAATTGTTGTAATATATTTCTAATGTTTGTAAATATTTTTTTATTTTTTGTAACTTAGTTCTTTTTTATTTTTTGTACTTTAGTTAGTTTATTTAATTGTAGTTATTTGTAGGTATTTTATTTAATTTATTTATTGATAGTGTAGTGTTAGGTTTAATTGTAACTTAGGTTAGGATTTATTTTACAGGTAATTTTGTAATTATTTTAACTATTTTAGCTATTAAATAGTTATTAACTATTTAATAGCTATTGTACCTGATTAAAATAAATACAAAGTTGCCTGTAAAATAAATATTAATCCTAAAATAGCTACAATATAATTATTATTTATATTGTAGCTATATTAGGGTTTATATTACAGGTAAGTATTTAGCTTTAAATAGGAATAATTTATATAATAAGAGTTAATTTATTTCGTTAGATTTAAATTATATTTAACTTAGGGGGGTGTTAGTGTTAGGGTTAGACTTAGCTTTAGGGGTTAAAAAATTTATTAGAATAGCGGTGAGCTCCGGTTGGCAGATTAGGGGTTAATTATTGTAGGTAGCTGGCGGTGACGTTGTGGGGGGCAGATTAGGGGTTAATAAATATAATATAGGGGTCGGCGGTGTTAGGGGCAGCAGATGAGGGGTACATAGGTATAATGTAGGTTGCGGTGGTGTACTGATCAGCCAATAGAATGCGATATCAATCTGATTGGCTGATTGGATCAGCCAATCGGATTGAACTTGAATCTGATTGGCTGATTCCATCAGCCAATCAGAATTTTCCTACCTTAATTCCGATTGGCTGATAGAATCCTATCAGCCAATCGGAATTCGAGGGACGCCATCTTGGATGATGTCCCTTAAAGGAACCGTCATTCGTCGGGAAGTCGTCGGTGAAGATGGATGGATCCGCGCTGGAGGTCTTGAAGATCAGCCGGTCGTCATCGGATTGAAGAACATAGAAGATGCGGCTTGGAAGAAGATGTTTGCCAGTCCGGATGTCCTCTTCTGCCCGCTTGGATCAAGACTTCAGCTGGAGGATGGACGTCACTCTTCAGCCCCCGCTTGAGCCTGGATCAACACTTTGAAGGCTTGGATCAAGACTTCCGAGGACGGATCGGTGAACCTGGCATGGTGAAGATAAGGTAGGAAGATCTTCAGGGGCTTAGTGTTAGGTTTATTTAAGTGGGGTTTGGGTTAGATTAGGGGTTTGTGGGTGGTGGGTTGTAATGTTGGGGGGGGTATTGAATGTTTTTTTTTTACAGGCAAAAGAGCTGAATTATTTGGGGCATGCCCCGCAAATGGCCCTTTTCAGGGCTGGTAAGGTAAAAGAGCTTTGAACTTTTTTAATTTAGAATAGGGTAGGGCATTTTTTTATTTTGGGGGTCTTTGTTATTTTGTTAGGGGGCTTAGAGTAGGTGTAATTAGTTTAAAATTGTAATATTTTTCTAATGTTTGTAAATATTTTTTTATTTTTTGTAACTTAGTTCTTTTTTATTTTTTGTACTTTAGTTAGTTTATTTAATTGTAGTTATTTGTAGGTATTTTATTTAATTAATTTAGTGATAGTGTAGTGTTAGGTTTAATTGTAGGTAGTTTATTTAATTTATTTATTGATAGTGTAGTGTTAGGTTTAATTGTAACTTAGGTTAGGATTTATTTTACAGGTAATTTTGTAATTATTTTAACTATTTTAGCTATTAAATAGTTATTAACTATTTAATAGCTATTGTACCTGATTAAAATAAATACAAAGTTGCCTGTAAAATAAATATTAATCCTAAAATAGCTACAATATAATTATTATTTATATTGTAGCTATATTAGGGTTTATTTTACAGGTAAGTATTTAGCTTTAAATAGGAATAATTTATATAATAAGAGTTAATTTATTTTGTTAGATTTAAATTATATTTAACTTAGGGGGGTGTTAGTGTTAGGGTTAGACTTAGCTTTAGGGGTTAAAAAATTTATTAGAATAGCGGTGAGCTCCGGTCGGCAGATTAGGGGTTAATTATTGTAGGTAGCTGGCGGCGACGTTGTGGGGGGCAGATTAGGGGTTAATAAATATAATATAGGGGTCGGCGGTGTTAGGGGCAGCAGATGAGGGGTACATAGGTATAATGTAGATTGCGGCGGTGTACTGAGCGGCAGATTAGGGGTTAAAAAAAAATGCAGGTGTCAGCGATAGCGGGGGTGGCAGATTAGGGTTTAATAAGTGTAAGGTTAGGGGTGTTTAGACTCGGGGTACATGTTAGAGTGTTAGGTGCAGACGTAGGAAGTGTTTACCCATAGAAAACAATGGGGCTGCGTTAGGAGCTGAACGCTGCTTTTTTGCAGGTGTTAGGTTTTTTTTCAACTCAAACAGCCCCATTGT
The DNA here is from genome assembly GCF_027579735.1 of Bombina bombina. NCBI lineage: Eukaryota > Metazoa > Chordata > Amphibia > Anura > Bombinatoridae > Bombina > Bombina bombina. Next base: position 314,753,188 of record NC_069501.1, read on the forward strand.
TTTCTATGGGGGAATCGTGCACAAGCACGTTTTTTAAGCTGGCCGCGTCCGTAAGCAACGCTGGTATTTAGAGTTGCAGTGGCGGTAAATATGCTCTACGCTCCCTTTTTTGGAGCCTAACACAGCCATTCTGTGAACTCTAAATACCAGTGGTATTTAAAAGGTGTGGGGGAAAAAAAAGCACGCATAGCTAACGCACCCCTTTGGCCGCAGAACTCTAAATCTAGCCGTTAATGTTACAATTATTAACTAACTACCTATTTAAAACTAAATACAAACTTACCTGTGAAATAAAACCTAAGCTAGCTACAATATAACTAATAGTTATATTGTAGCTAGCTTAGGTTTTATTTTTATTTCACAAGTAAGTTTGTATTTATTTAGCTAGGTAGACTAGTTAGTAAATAGGTAAAGTTACAAAAAAAATAAATAAAAAAAATAACAAACGAAATGATCCAAAATAATATTTTTTTTCCTATTCTAATAATCTTTTTTTTTAAAAAAAAAACCTCCCCAAAATAAAAAAGCCTAATCTAAAATAAACTACCAAGGGCCCTTTAAAGGTCCTTTTGTAGGGCATTGCCCTAAAGAAATTAGCTCTTTTGCTACAAAAAAACCCAAACATGCCCTAACAGTATACAAACCCACACCCCCCAATCCCATAAAATAAAAATAAAGTAAAACCTAATCTACCCATTGCCCTGAAAAGGGCATTTGTATGTTCATTGCCCCTAAAAGGGCATTCAACTCTTTTATGAAATGCCCAACCCCTAATCTAAAAATAAAAACCCACCCCAAAATGAAAAAAACATTAAGCAAAATATTAAAAATGATTCCTATTCTAATACCCATTTAAAAGAAAACCACCCCAAAATAAAAAAACTAAGTTTAAACTAACAATTAAAGTAATATAACTATTTAACTAATATTAAACTAACTACCAATTAAATAAAAATAAAATACACATTAAAAAATCCTAACACTACTATAAAAATTACAAACTATCTAATTACAAAAAAAACGAAATTACAAGAAATAACAAACACAAAATTACGAAAAATAACAAACGAAATTATCAAAAATAAAAAAGAATTACACCAAATCTAATAGCCCTATCAAAATAAAAAAGACCACCCAAAATAGAAAAAACCCTAGCCTACAATAAATTACCAATAGCCCTTAAAGGGACAGTCTAGTCCAAAACAAACTTTCATGATTCAGATAGGGCATGTAATATTAAACAATTTTCCAATTTACTTTTATCAACAATTTTGCTTTGTTCTCTTGGTATTCTTAGTTGAAAGCTTAACCTAGGAGGTTCATATGCTAATTTCTTAGACCTTGAAGGCCGCCTCTTAAGAATGCATTTTAACAGGTTTTTTACCACTAGAGGGTGTTAGTTCATGTTTTTCATATAGATAACACTGTGCTCATGCACGTGAAGTTACCTAGGAGCTATCACTGATTGGCTAAACTGCAAGTCTGTCAAAAGAACTGAAATAAAGGGGCAGTTTGCAGAGGCTTAGATACAAGATAATCACAGAGGTAAAAAATATATAAATATAACTGTGTTGGTTATGTAAAACTGGGGAATGGGTAAACAAGGGATTATCTATCTTTTAGAACAATAACAATTTTGGTGTTGACTGTCCCTTTAAAAGGGCCTTTTGTAGGGCATTGCCCTAAGTTAAACAGCTCTTTTACCTGTGAAAAAAATACAAAGACCCCCAACAGTAAAACCCACCACCCATCCAAACCCCCAAAATAAAATAACCTAACGCTAACAAAAACCTAAGCTACCCATTGCCCTGAAAAGGGCATTTGTATGGGCATTGCTCTTAAAAGGGCATTTAGCGCTTTTGCATTGCCTGAAAAGGGCATTTAGCTATTTTAAGAAAAGCCCAAACCCTAAACTAAAAAAAAAGCCTTAAAAAAAACTATTTCTAACCCCCGAAAATCCACTTACAGTTTATGAAGTCCTGCTTGAACGATCTTCATCCAGGCGGCGAAGTCCTCATCCAGTTGGCGAGAAGTCTTCATCCAAGTGGCCTCTTCTATCTTCATCCAGGTGGCGAAGTCCTCATCCAGGCAGCGAGAAATCTTTATCCAGATGGCCTCTTCTATCTTCATCCCGGCGGCATGGAGCGGATCCATCCTGAAAACATCCGACGCGGAGCATCCTTTTCATACGGTCACCGCCATATACTGAATCTTTAATGCAAGGTACAAGATTCAAAATGGCGTCCCTTGCATTCCTATTAACTAATTTGATTTTGGAAATTTAAATCAGCCAATAGGATAAGAGCTACTAAAATCCTATTGGCTGTTCAAATCAGCCAATAGGATGAGAGCTTTTAAAATTCTACTAGTTAGTTTAATATTAGTTAAATAGTTGTAACAAAAGAAGGAAGTGAGCAACTGACTGTGCTCACAGATATAGAGTTCAGGTGTGTATAGTGTGCTAAGGGAGGCTGCCACCTTCGCGACATGCAGTGTTATAGGATCCTCAATGTATAAACACATCCAAGATAGTCCCCAAATAGACCCAGGATAGAGATGCTTTCTGTATAATTTGCACAGACTTAGAGCTCATAGGCAAAGAGACATTTTCTGATAACTGTTAAAGCAGCGCTCATTGTGTAAAGTCAATTGGTAACTGCATGTCCCAAGACAGAGATCACTATGCCAGTTACTTTTTCACACACTGTCAGCTTCCCACTTCTGCAATTGATAGCGTAGAGGTGAGTGTATAAAGAAATCACATGCAGTAAAACCTCCAAAGTAAACCGCTACCGTAAGATATCAACAGGAAGATAGATATATTAAAACATCCTGGCAGCTATTATGTGTGCTGTAAAGCTATTAGCGGTAAGCGGATAGGATACTGCCGGGTCCCAAGCTCCAAAAAGCCAAATAAGACAACAGTCCAGGGGCAAAAAACAATACTGTAGATATGTACTCACAATACCGGGGATCTGGAGAGTGGTAGTTTCAGGTTGTAGTCCTCAACGCCGGGTGCAGCACAAACAGCTTATTGCCGGACAAACACTGCTCAGCCTCTCACAGTAGCACACTCCTCCTCTAATCAGTGTGAGTCAGCAGGGTCAGCTGGAGCCCAAATCGGCCCGGAGAAGCCAAACGGAAGTGGAGTCCCAGTACTCCACGGAAATGTAAGAGAAAAAAGATGATCCAAGGCTTTGTCCAGGAAAAGGGAAAAACGTTGCACTCAAGTTCAAAACATAAAATGTAGAAAAAAGCCTTTATTAGATAAACATAGGATAAAACAGGTCACAAAATTATCTCTGCATAGAGATCTGGTACAAAAGGTCTGTACCAGATCTCTATGCAGAGATAATTTTGTGACCTGTTTTATCCTATGTTTATCTAATAAAGGCTTTTTTCTACATTTTATGTTTTGAACTTGAGTGCAACGTTTTTCCCTTTTCCTGGACAAAGCCTTGGATCATCTTTTTTCTCTTAGTTAAATAGTTATATTAGTTTAATTGTTAGTATAAACTTACTGCTAGATTACGAGTTCTGCGTTAGCTTTAAAAAGCAGTGTTGAGAGGTCCCTACGCTTTTTACCTAATGCTGGTATTACAAGTCTGACAGGTACAGGTGTACCGCTCACTTTTCTTCCACGACTCGAGGCTACCGCAAATCCCCTTACGTCAATTGCATATCCTATCTTTTCTATGGGATTTGCATAACGCCGGTATTACAAGTCTTGGAAGAAGTGAGCGGTAGACCCTCTCCTGTCAAGACTTCTACCGCATTTAAAAGTCAGTAGTTAAGAGTTTTATGGGCTAACGCCGGAACATAAATCTCTCAACTAAAGTGATAAAAAGTACACTAACACCCATAAATTACCTATTAACCCCTAAACCGAGGCTGCCCCACATCACAAACACTTAAATAAATATTTTTAACCCCTAATCTGCCGACCGGACATCGCCGCCACCTACATTATACCTATGAACCCCTAATCTGCTGCCCCTAATATCGCCGACACCTACATTATATTTCTTAACCTCAAATCTGCCGCCCCCAACGTTGCCGCCACCTACTTACACTTATTAACCCCTAATCTGCCGACCGGACATTGCCTCCACTACAATAAATGTATTAACCCCTAAACTGCCGCACTCCCACCTTGCAAACACTATAGTAAATTTTATTAACCCCTAATCTGCCGCCCCCAACGTCGCCGCCACCTACCTACAATTATTAACCCCTAATCTCCCGCCCCCAACGTCGCCGCTACTATAATAAAGTTATTAACCCCTAAACCTAAGTCTAACCCTAACCCTAACACCCCCTAATTTAAATATAATTTAAATAAATCTAGATAAAATTACTATAATTAAATAAATGAATCCTATTTAAAACTAAATACTTACCTATAAAATAAACCCTAATATAGCTAAAATATAAACGAAAAAAGTACTGAAAAGAGGTCATATACACAGTCAAATAGACAATAGATATTAACTATTTAATAGCTATTGTACCTAGTTAAAATAAATACAAAGGGTTTATTTTATAGGTAAGTATTTAGTTTTAAATAGGATTAATTTATTTAATTATAGTAATTTTATCTAGATTTATTAAAAATAGATTTAAGTTAGGGGGTGTTAGGGTTAGACTTAGGTTTAGGGGTTAATAAATTTACAATAGTAGCATCGACGTTGGGGTCGGAAGATTAGGGGTTAATAAAATTTACTATAGTGTTTGCGAGGCGGGAGTGCAGCGGTTTAGGGGTTAATACATTTATTAAAGTGGTGGCGATGTCCGGTCGGCACATTAGGGGTTAATAATTGTAGGTAGCGGGCGGCAACGTTGGGGGCGGCAGATTAGGGGTTCATAGGGCTAATGTAGGTGGCGGCGGTGTCTGGAGCGGCAGATTAGGGGTTAATAGTATAATGCAGGTGGCGACGATGTTGGGGGCGGCAGATTAGAGGTTAATAAGTGTAAGGTTAGGGTTGTTTAGACTCGGGGTTCATGTTAGGGTGTTAGGTGAAGACTTAGAAAGTGTTTTCCCATAGGAAACAATGGGGCTGCGTTAGAAGCTGGACGCTGCTTTTTTAAAGGTGTTAGTTTTTTTTTTCAGCCGTCTCAGCCCCATTGTTTCCTATGGGGAAATCGTGCACGAGCACATTTTAGCCAGCTTACTGCTTCCGTAAGCAACGCTGGTATTACAGATAGAAGTGGAGCTAAATTTGCTCAACGATCACTTTTCTGAGGCAAATGCAGCCATTCAGAAAACTTGTAATACCAGCGTTGTTTAAAGTGTGCGCTGGAAAAAAAAGGCTTGTTAGCCCGGCAGGTCTTTACCGACAAAACTCGTAATCTAGGCGTTAGTTTTTTTAATTTGACAGGTACGTTTTTATTTAATTTAAGATGGGGAAATTGTAATTTTAATATAAAGTTAGGGGGCGTTAGGTTTAGGGGTTACTAGTATAAATTAGTGTATTTTGTTGTGGGGGGCTTTCGGTTTAGGGGTTAATAGGTTTAATACAGTGGCGGCAGAATTAGCGGTTAATAACTTTAGTATAGTGGGGGCGATGTGGGCGGATGGCAGATTAGGGGTTAATAATATTTAAATAGTGTTTGCGATATGAGAGAGTGGCGGTTTAGGGGTTAATAAATTTAGTATAGTGGCAGCGATGTCGGGGAGTGGCGGAATAGAGTTTAAAAATTTTAATAGTGATGGCAATGTTGGGAGTGGTAGTTTAGGGTTAATAGGTAGTTTATGGGTGTTAGTGTACTTTGTAACACTTCAGTTATGAGTTTTATGTAACAGTTTTGTAGCGTAAAACTCATAACTACTGCTTTTAGATTGTGAAACGGATCTTGTCGGTATAGACTGGAACGTAAGCTTTTTAGCCTAACCGCAATACTCGTAATGCCAGCGCTATGGAAGTCTCATGACAAAACGTAATTTTTATGAGTGCGTGACTGACATTGCGTTACTGTCTAAAAGGCTTGCGGTACAGCTATACCGACAAAACTTGTAATGGCAGTTCTTTTTAACTCTGAAATGACAATTTTTTCAGTGTGAAAACACAAACGCAAAACGCATAATCTAGGTGATAGTTTTTTTGTTGTGTTTATTGATATGGGGGAATGCAGTTAGGAGTTAATTAGGGTAAGAAGTTTTTACACATAAGACTACATTAAGTGGCTAATTACTGTGTATGTGTGCAAAAGTGGTCAGATTTAATGCTATTGGTGGAAGTTTCTTGCTAGTATTTTTGCAGCCGGGCTAATGGGGATAATTGTTGGGATAGTGGTCATACTTAGGGTTAATGCAGTAGGTAGGTTGCTGTTTGGGTTAAAGTGCCAGTGGGCGGTCTAGAAGATCCGTGTAGCCACTTATAATAAATATATAGTTAAACATATATCATATTTTTAGTTTGACTAATAACAAAGGATTTTCCTATTGTGGGCCAGATTACAAGTGGAGAGCTAAATATTGCTTACATGCAAGCGATATTAGTGCTCCACTTTGTAATACCATAGCTTTGAGCTTGCATTCACATTACTAAGAAGCATTGTGCTCACAAGATAGTGCTTCCATAGGCTCATATAGGAACCTTGTTCTGATGCCGTCACTGATATATATATACATACATATATATTTACATTGTGGTCTATGGGAACACACAATTCCCATGGACCACAATGTAAAGGCATTTAGTTTTGTTCTCAAACCCCACTCCCACTAACTGTAAAGCCCCAAAACTGCCTAGTGCAGTTTTTTTTTTTTTTTTTAAATGCTAGATTTTTTTTAAATAAAAAAAAAAACTACAATGCCCTCTATTTTAAGGGCATTTTGGGCACTTTCAGAAAATTAACCAGAGATATAATATCTGGTTCATTTTTGGAGAACTAAATGCTACCACTAGCTTGCGTTAGCAATAACCAGCCATTTGTAAGGGCTGGTTAAAGGGACACTGAACCCAAATTTTTTCTTTCGTGATACAGATAGAGCATGACATTTTAAGCAACTTTCTAATTTACTCCTATTATCAATTTTTCTTCATTCTCTTGGTATCTTTATTTGAAATGGAATGTAAGTTTAGATGCCGACCCATTTTTGGTGAACAACCTGGGTTGTCCTTGCTGATTGGTGGATAAATTCATCCACCAATAAAAAAGTGCAGTCCAGAGTACTGAACCACAAAAAAGCTTAGATGCCTTATTTTTCGAATAAAGATAGCAAGAGAACGAAGAAAAATTGATAATAGAAGTAAATTAGAAAGTTGCTTAACATTGCATGCTCTATCTGAATCACAAAAAATTGGGTTCAGTGTCCCTTTAATTATCGCGCTCCCGCAAACGAGCACATTTTCTCATTTGCGGGAGCGTGATAATTTAACGATCCACTTGTAATCTAGCCCTGTGTCTGCTGTAGCTACCACAATCACAATTTTCATTATTATAAAATGAGCCAGTGTATGGTGGAATGGGCCCCTTATCAGTTCAATACAATGTTATTTTTTGAGCTTTATACAGATCTGCTTGGCAGGACTAAGGTTCCATTTTCATTACAAAGAACGCACTTAGGGCCTGATATTCAAAAGCTCATGCAAAATCTTTGGGATTTTTTTTAGCCCTTATATTGTAATGGATGCCTATATCCTTCATATCAAGAACCCTGTATAGTGAAATAAACATATTTCAAATTAAAAGTTGTGTCTCTAAAAAACAATTTATCAAGACATTTTAGATCATCTCACCTGAGAGGCAAGCTTTAGAATGTCAGACCCTTAGTATTTTCCCAACCCTATTGATAAATAGAGTCATTTCTTTAGATCATGTAAAATGGTTAAATATATATTTGAATATGTTTTGAGATGTTTTAATTGCATTTTTGATAGTGACTGGATATAGTAGTAATGTCTGATAAGAAACATAAAATCATAGAGGAGACACTTTTCCTTCAGATCATAAAGCAGTATTTGTTATATCATTATGAGTAAATAATACCACATATAAATGCCAATATAAATTATGTACACCAACGCATGTATGCTTAATTTGTTTGATGAGAGCTATATTTATGGAATTGTATAATGCTTTTAAAATATGTGGTAATTTCTTATTTTAAGGAAAAATCTTGAAATTAAAATTAAAACAATTTATCTATATATCTCTTCATCGTCTTCTTCTTCTTCTTCCTGGTATTATTATTATTATTATTATTATTATTATTATTATTATTATTATTATTATTATTAAGATGTAACAAATTCAATAGCACCAGACATATATGCAGGGATACACAATGACACTATATTGTTTTAAAAATACAAACAAATTAATATAGCAGAAGGAATGCTGTGCTCAGCTTACAATCTTATCCACAGTTTGGAAGAAGATACAGTAGATGGTGCAGGTATCTGGTCATATGGTTTGTAGTTGCATTACTGATACAAAGCAATTCAAGATTTATTTTTGTTGGTTAGGGTAAAGAGAGTTTTTCAGAGGAGACTTTTGTAAATAGGGGGATTTTCAAAGAATAATTGAAGCTATGAAAGGTGAAGACTGTATGGTGATGTAGTGTTTCAATTCCAAAGAGTAGGAGCAGCACAGTAGACGATTTGAAAAGAAAAGTGGTTAGTAATAATGAAAAGAATAGATAGACATAGTATGGCATTTGATTGAAGAGGGAAGTTCAGGGAGTATCTAAAGATAAGTAAGGAAATATATTGCTAATTGAGATCATTGAGGAGTTTGAAGGCTAGGGACAATATTTTGAAATTAATTCTAAAGAATATGGAAAGCCAGTGTAGAGACAAGCAGCGAGGAGTGGCTGTTACAGATCAGTGACTTAGATAAATCTATCTAAATTATTCAAAATAGATTGGAGGGGGAAGGCCAGTGTAAGAAGGCCACTTGGTAGCAGGTTGCAGTAGTCAATGAAAGAAACAATACGTGAGTTAATTAATATTTTTGGGGTGAAAATATGAATTATAGAGATGTAGATAAACATGAAAGGATTTGAAGTGCTTGTATATATGCATGAAGTTTAGGAGTGTGGACATATGGACTTGGGTTGGACATTTGAGAAGAATCTTGGTTTAGATTGAGCTTTAGATAGTTTAAGGACATCTAGGATAAAATTGCAAAGATGGCTAATAAAGAGGATAGTTAAAACGAGAAGAGGATACATTTAAGCATAAAGGTGGTGTTAGAACTCAAAAAAGACATTTTGTTTCTAAGGAAGAATGCAAAGAATGATAAAAGCAACAAACCAGAGACATATCTTTGTGGTATTTCTACAGAGAGATGCAAAGGATCAGAATGTAAGCTATGTGAAGAAACTCTAAAGAAGCAATTGAATAGGAAGGAAGTGAAGTAGGAGAGTCCTGTATCTCAGATGCCAAAATAATGGAATATTTGGAGGATGGTCTACTTTTTCAAATGAAGCAGACAGTTTTTTTTAACATTTGATATATACATTTTTCAGTTTTACATTCGAAAGGCTTGAGGTGACATTTGTGTTTACAATAAAAACTTGCTGACACCCACTTATCTTGTTTTCCTATGTGGTCTTGGAGATTCACTATTGCCACCAAACTTACTGGAACATTTGTTAGGGCTTACTTTGTTTAGGACATTGACATTTAGGACATTGTCTTTAGTTTATCTAGCAACTTTTTTGACATTCTCAACCATATTTTTTGGTAATGGCACGGAAGTTCATCACTTCTACTATTTGTTCATCTCTTGGTCTACACAGATTTGTTTACACTTAAAGGGATAGGAAACCCCACCATTTTCTTTCATGATTTGGATAGAACATATAATTTTAAACAACTTTCCAATTTACTTCCATTATCAAATTTGCTTCATTCTTCATGTTATCCTTTGTTGAATGAACAGCATTGCACTACTGGCAGCAAGATGAACACATCTAGTCAGCCAATCACAAAAGACAAATGTGTGCAGCACCAATTAGCAGCAGCTCCCACTAGTGTAGGATATGTGCATTTTCTTTTTCAACAAGGGATACCAAAAGAACAGAGCACATTTGAAAATAGAAGTGCATTTAAAAGTGTCTTAAAATGACATGCTCTATCTGAATCATGCAAGTTTAATTTTGACTTTCCTATCCCTTTAACTTCTTGGTTTAGTAACGCAAAAGAATAAAAGAAATTGTGACATATTTTAGTTCATTGAAATAATATAGCATTTGCTATGAAAACAGCTTTTCGAAATTTTTTAAATAATTGCATTGTGCAGATGCAAACATTACACTTAGGAAAGAGCTACACTAAATATTGGTATTAATTTAATTGCGGATTTTAGTGTTGCTTAGGCTGTTTGCAATGTTTAGCAGTGTACTCCTCCAAAGTTCACAGGAGTTATCAGTAATATCTTCAAAAATAGTTGTTTTTTTTACCATAATCCAGCTATATCTTATTTGAGTTTATTTTCTGGGAAATTTAAATGTATGTAAAATAATTCTCACTTCACAAATTCTTCATGACTAAAGCGGTTACAGTAGTTAAATCTATTTTACTTACTTCAATTACCTAGATACATGTGTATACTCCTGCTACTTATAAAAGCTTTCAGTTTGCTTGGATCTACTATATATCAGTACCTACTCTTTAGAAGTTAGTATACTGCTGTTCCATTCTATAAAATGTTATACTTTGTTCATGGTTAAAGAGCAGGAAAAGATTGCTTCTAAAACCAGCTTGCCTGCGTTATCATACAGTGAGCAATCAATATCCATACATTAGAAAAGCATTAAATCAGAAGGCTTTTTAAGTTTGAGCAATTGTGACCTTTTATTGTAAATAATTAATATTCTAGTCTCAACACATTGCTCTTATTTTAAAGACAGTGTTGCTAAGATGTTTTTAGACAGACATTTGAAAATACAAAGTATATTCTTGTTATTGGTAGTTATACTGAAATATGAGGATTAATATTCTGCTAGCCTAGCTTTATTACGTTCTCATAGAATTGTTTAACTATAAAAATACTTCCTGTTTCTTTGTTACCTCATAGTGCTGATTCCAAAAGTATTTTTTATTTTTTCTAATGAGTAGATCCCCTCCATATAAAATAGGAAAATATAAATATCAATATTTGGTGAACAACCTATCAAAACATGTTTCTTTGTATGCAGCCTTTCTATTGTAATGCAATATAAAGGTTAATACACTTAATCTAAAATGTAAGAGAAATTGATGATCTTCTCATACAGGCTCCTTTTCCTTGCAGTCGGGTCTGCTTTATATGGGAGCCAAAAATCGTTGTAGTACTCGAGGACTTTGTCATTGTCAACAGACTACATTTTGTTGGTGGGAGAATTTTTCATAGCGATCACTCTTAGGGCTCGATTTATCAAAGCCCCTATGGCTGCAAGTTCTCACAAGAACCTGCTCACTGTATTAAACAAGCAGCGGTCATCAGACCGCTGCTTTCCTAACCTCTTCGCCACCTCTAAAGTGGCAAAATTCAATCTTTGCGGTCTAGTCCGACCAAGGAGATTGACAGCTTCTGCCCACGGGATTGCATGCAAGCACAAAATTGCGCTCGTGTGCAATGGTAATTTCCTTGGGGGAAATTCACCCCACCAGAGGCGAGCTGAGGCATACAGGGGCGCGTATATGGGTCCCTGTCTGCCTCAGCTTTGATAAATCGAGCCCTTAGGGCTATATTACATATGCGGCGCAGGTTTCAGTACTACTGCTGAAAACTGCATCGCCCATAAGTTCACCTCACACATTGTGCATGATTACATATGCTGAGTAGGTTTCAGCTCAACTGCAGAAACCCGCGTCGCCTGTAAGTTCACCTTGCACATTGGGTGAATCACATAAACCGCACCGGCAGTTCACAGACTGCTGTAAGTTGGATAAACTGGCGATGTTCAGAAATGTGCAGAAATAGACATTTCTGGAGTCGCCAGTGATTTACGGCAGTTTAATATCTGCCGGCGCATAAGTAAAAAACAAAAAATGTTTATATCACCTGTAAAAGTCTAACCCGCCTCCCAAAAATAAACTTGACACATCAAATCCCCTATATCCACCATCCCCCCACATTGCAACTACTAATAAAAGTGATTAACCTCTAAACCGCCACCCCCCCACAACGCAATATACCTAATAAATGTATTAACCCCTAATCCACCATCCCCACACATCGCCAACTACCTAATAAATGTATTAACCCCTAATATACCCTCCCCCACATCGCAAAGTATCTAATTACAGAATATTAATTCCTAATCCTCCAACCCCCACAACGCAATCTACCTATCAACACTATTAACCCCTACACCACTAACCCCCACAATGCAATCTACTTAATTAACCTATTTTCCTCTAAACCGCCATCCCACACAATGCAAATAACTAATAATTACCCCCCTTACCTAACACCCCCAAAGTTAACCCCAAATAAAATCCTAACATTACTTTAAAAAGATGGAGCCGCCTGGAAGAAGATCTTCACCGCTGGACTTCAGGAATGTTGAGTACCTATTTTGGGGTTAGACTTAGGTGTTTTTTTTGGGTGTTTTTTTTTTTTAGATTAGGGCTTTTTTATTTTAATGGGCAGAAAAAGAGCTGATTGCTCTTTTAAGGTCAATGCCCATACAAATGCCCCTTTACGGGCAATGGGTACATTAGGTTTTTTTAGACTTAGGTTTTTTATTTTGGGGGTTTAGATGGGTGATGGGCTTTACTTTTAGGGGCTATTTGGTACTTTATTTAGGTAAAAGAGCTGATCGTTTTAGGGCAATGCCCTACAAAAGGCCCCTTTAAGTGCTATTGGTAGTTTAGTGTTAGATTAGAGTTTTTTTTATTTTGGGAGGCTTTTTTATTTTTATAGGGGTATTAGATTAGGTTTTAAAATTTTATTTTGGATCATTTAGTTTATTTTTTTCTGTAATTTTAGATTTTTTTATTTTTTGTAATATTAGATTTTTTTATTTTAATTTAAGCTTAGGTTTTTTTTAAGTAATGTAATTTTTTACTTTAATTGCATGTTAGGATTTTTTTGTTTTTATAATTTTGAATTAATTTATTAGTAAGGTAGTCTTTTTTATGTAATTGGTGTTAATTTCGGGGGTTTTAGGTTAGGGGGCTTAGGCCTAGATTTGGAGTTCGGCGGTAAAAGGGCTGTTAACGCTCCGCGGGTTTTTTTCTGGCCGCACCATAAATTTAACTCTGGTATCGAGAGTTCAAACAAATGCTGCGTTAGGCTCCAAAAAAGGAGCGTAGAGCATATTTACCGCAAATGCAACTCTCGATACCAGAGTTGCTTACGGACGCGGCCGGCATCAAAAACGTGCTCGTGCACGATTCTCCCATAGGAAATAATGGGGCAGTTTGAGCTGAAAAAAAACCTAACACCTGCAAAAAAGCAGCGTTCAGCTCTTAACGCAGCCCCATTGTTTCCTATGGGGAAACACTTCCTACGTCTGCACCTAACACTCTAACATGTACCCCGAGTCTAAACACCCCTAACCTTACACTTATTAACCCCTAATCTGCCGCCCCCGCTATCGCTGACCCCTGCATTACACTTTTAACCCCTAATCTGCCGCTCCGTAAACCGCTGCCACCTACGTTATCCCTATGTACCCCAAATCTGCTGCCCTAACATCGCCGACCCCTATGTTATATTTATTAACCCCTAATCTGCCCCCCACAACGTCGCCGACACCTGCCTACACTTATTAACCCCTAATCTGCCGAGCGGACCTGAGCGCTACTATAATAAAGTTATTAACCCCTAATCCGCCTCACTAACCCTATCATAAATAGTATTAACCCCTAATCTGCCCTCCCTAACATCGCCGACACCTACCTTCAATTATTAACCCCTAATCTGCCGACCGGAGCTCACCGCTATTCTAATAAATGTATTAACCCCTAAAGCTAAGTCTAACCCTAATACTAACACCCCCCTAAGTTAAATATAATTTTTATCTAACGAAATAAATTAACTCTTATTAAATAAATGATTCCTATTTAAAGCTAAATACTTACCTGTAAAATAAATCCTAATATAGCTACAATATAAATTATAATTATATTATAGCTATTTTAGGATTAATATTTATTTTACAGGCAACTTTGTAATTATTTTAACCAGGTACAATAGCTATTAAATAGTTAAGAACTATTTAATAGTTACCTAGTTAAAATAATAACAAATTTACCTGTAAAATAAATCCTAACCTAAGATATAATTAAACCTAACACTACCCTATCAATAAAATAATTAAATAAACTACCTACAATTACCTACAATTAACCTAACACTACACTATCAATAAATTAATTAAACACAATTGCTACAAATAAATACAATTAAATAAACTATCTAAAGTACAAAAAATAAAAAATAACTAAGTTACAGAAAATAATAAAATATTTACAAACATAAGAAAAATATTACAACAATTTTAAACTAATTACACCTACTCTAAGCCCCCTAATAAAATAACAAAGCCCCCCAAAATAAAAAATTCCCTACCCTATTCTAAAATACAAATATTACAAGCTCTTTTACCTTACCAGCCCTGAACAGGGCCCTTTGCGGGGCATGCCCCAAGAATTTCAGCTCTTTTGCCTGTAAAAAAAAACATACAATACCCCCCCCCAACATTACAACCCACCACCCACATACCCCTAATCTAACCCAAACCCCCCTTAAATAAACCTAACACTAATCCCCTGAAGATCTTCCTACCTTGTCTTCACCATACCAGGTTCACCGATCCGTCCTGGCTCCAAGATCTTCATCCAACCCAAGCGGGGGTTGGCGATCCATAATCCGGTGCTCCAAAGTCTTCCTCCTATCCGGCAAGAAGAGGACATCCGGACCGGCAAACATCTTCTCCAAGCGGCATCTTCTATCTTCTTCCATCCGATGACGACCGGCTCCATCTTGAAGACCTCCAGCGCGGATCCATCCTCTTCTTCCGACGACTAGACGACGAATGACGGTTCCTTTAAGGGACGTCATCCAAGATGGCGTCCCTCGAATTCCGATTGGCTGATAGGATTCTATCAGCCAATCGGAATTAAGGTAGGAATTTTCTGATTGGCTGATGGAATCAGCCAATCAGAATATAGTTCAATCCGATTGGCTGATCCAATCAGCCAATCAGATTGAGCTCGCATTCTATTGGCTGTTCCGATCAGCCAATAGAATGCGAGCTCAATCTGATTGGCTGATTGGATCAGCCAATCGGATTGAACTATATTCTGATTGGCTGATTCCATCAGCCAATCAGAAAATTCCTACCTTAATTCCGATTGGCTGATAGAATCCTATCAGCCAATCGGAATTCGAGGGACGCCATCTTGGATGACGTCCCTTAAAGGAACCGTCATTCGTCGTCTAGTCGTCGGAAGAAGAGGATGGATCCGCGCTGGAGGTCTTCAAGATGGAGCCGGTCGTCATCGGATGGAAGAAGATAGAAGATGCCGCTTGGAGAAGATGTTTGCCGGTCCGGATGTCCTCTTCTTGCCGGATAGGAGGAAGACTTTGGAGCACCGGATTATGGATCGCCAACCCCCGCTTGGGTTGGATGAAGATCTTGGAGCCAGGACGGATCGGTGAACCTGGTATGGTGAAGACAAGGTAGGAAGATCTTCAGGGGATTAGTGTTAGGTTTATTTAAGGGGGGTTTGGGTTAGATTAGGGGTATGTGGGTGGTGGGTTGTAATGTTGGGGGGGGGTATTGTATGTTTTTTTTTACAGGCAAAAGAGCTGAAATTCTTGGGGCATGCCCCGCAAAGGGCCCTGTTCAGGGCTGGTAAGGTAAAAGAGCTTGTAATATTTGTATTTTAGAATAGGGTAGGGAATTTTTTATTTTGGGGGGCTTTGTTATTTTATTAGGGGGCTTAGAGTAGGTGTAATTAGTTTAAAATTGTTGTAATATTTTTCTTATGTTTGTAAATATTTTATTATTTTCTGTAACTTAGTTATTTTTTATTTTTTGTACTTTAGATAGTTTATTTAATTGTATTTATTTGTAGCAATTGTGTTTAATTAATTTATTGATAGTGTAGTGTTAGGTTAATTGTAGGTAATTGTAGGTAGTTTATTTAATTATTTTATTGATAGGGTAGTGTTAGGTTTAATTATATCTTAGGTTAGGATTTATTTTACAGGTAAATTTGTTATTATTTTAACTAGGTAACTATTAAATAGTTCTTAACTATTTAATAGCTATTGTACCTGGTTAAAATAATTACAAAGTTGCCTGTAAAATAAATATTAATCCTAAAATAGCTATAATATAATTATAATTTATATTGTAGCTATATTAGGATGTATTTTACAGGTAAGTATTTAGCTTTAAATAGGAATCATTTATTTAATAAGAGTTAATTTATTTCGTTAGATAAAAATTATATTTAACTTAGGGGGGTGTTAGTGTTAGGGTTAGACTTAGCTTTAGGGGTTAATACATTTATTAGAATAGCGGTGAGCTCCGGTCGGCAGATTAGGGGTTAATAATTGAAGGTAGGTGTCGGCGATGTTAGGGAGGGCAGATTAGGGGTTAATACTATTTATGATAGGGTTAGTGAGGCGGATTAGGGGTTAATAACTTTATTATAGTAGCGCTCAGGTCCGCTCGGCAGATTAGGGGTTAATAAGTGTAGGTAGGTGTCGGCGACGTTGAGGGGGGCAGATTAGGGGTTAATAAATATAACATAGGGGTCGGCGATGTTAGGGGTAGCAGATTAGGGGTACATAGGGATAACGTAGGTGGCGGCGATTTGCGGTCGGAAGATTAGGGGTTAATTATTTTAAGTAGCTTGCGGCGACGTTGTGGGGGGCAAGTTAGGGGTTAATAGATATAATACAGGGGTCGGCGGTGTTAGGGGCAGCAGATTAGGGGTACATAAGTATAACGTAGGTGGCGGTCGGCAGATTAGGGGTTAAAAATTTTTATCGAGTGGCGGCGATGTGGGGGGACCTCGGTTTAGGGGTACATAGGTAGTTTATGGGTGTTAGTGTACTTTAGGGTACAGTAGTTAAGAGCTTTATAAACCGGCGTTAGCCAGAAAGCTCTTAACTCCTGCTATTTTCAGGCGGCTGGAATCTTGTCGTTAGAGCTCTAACGCTCACTGCAGAAACGACTCTAAATACCGGCGTTAGAAAGATCCCATTGAAAAGATAGGCTACGCAAATGGCGTAGGGGGATCTGCGGTATGGAAAAGTCGCGGCTGAAAAGTGAGCGTTAGACCCTTTAATCACTGACTCCAAATACCAGCGGGCGGCCAAAACCAGCGTTAGGAGCCTCTAACGCTGGTTTTGACGGCTACCGCCGAACTCTAAATCTAGGCCTTAGTGATTAAATTAGTTATTTGCGTTGTGGGGGATAGCAGTTTAGGGGTTAATAGTGTTAATAGGTAGATTGCATTGTGGGGTTGGCGAATTATGGGTTAATAGTGTAATTAGATCATTTTTCCATTTTCGCAGCATAAGTCCTTGCACTGTATATATGATACCGACTTGCAACGCCGGTTCTACGTTAGTTTATGGGAGTAAAATTAGCGGGCAGCAGGTGAAATATAAGAACCACAATTATATGCAGTACCGGATATGTGATAGCAATATCTGACTAAAAACAGCCGATGCCGGCTTTTGCGGGTGACGCCACTTATGTAATCTCACCCTTGGGGCTCCATGTACTAAGCCGTCAATTCATCCGTCATTTTAGTCGCGGCTAAACTCGCCGTTACTCGCCGCGGGCGAAATGGTGTCCGCTGTAGCTATGTACTAATAATCCCACAACAAATAGACACCTCTAGCCCGCCGCGAGCAGTGGCGGAATATTGATAAATTTGACGCCTCGCTCGCCGCGAATAAGCTGATGTACTTAACTTTCAGTTCAATTGTCTGGCCAATTGTTAACACGTGACATGTAAGGTGTCATGAACGTCATAGTAGAAGCGGGAATAGAATTTTGCTCCTATAAATGGACAAGTTTTCTAAACAACTTTATTATTGTTCCAAAATTTTTGGAGAGTAATTACAGAGCGCTCGTTTTTGAGATCTTTATTTACTATTTCGATATGGCTTCATCTGGATCTGAAACCGCTTCAAAATCCAAGAATCCTCACTTTTCTCATCAGCAAAACGTCGTTTTGATTGATATGATTATTGACTCTTATGATTATTTGTTTGGATGTCGTGTCAAACAGACAAATTTTTCTAGAAGGAAGCAGATCTGGCAAAGGATCAGCGACGCTGTTAGTGCCCAGGGTCCAGGAAAAAAGGATGTCGATCAGCTGAAGAAGCGTTACAACGACATTAAACGCTTCGCCAAAGCTAAATTGGCCAGAGAGAAAAATTCGGCACGTGCTACCGGAGGTGGACCAGCATATGTGGCAGACCTCAATGACTATGAGCAGAAGCTTGTTCAGCGTCTGGGACCGGAGATCATCACTGGCATAACGGATGATTGTGACAGTGATTTAAGAGGTAAATGTACAACATAGTTGACGTAAATGTTCTTTTTAAAGTTATGATAGGTTATTGTCTCCAATATATATTTCTTTAAAATAACATTATCTGACTTCTTACGCTTCAGTATCCTATATGCCATCTAGGCCCCAAATACTGTAATCATTTATGTCGCATATATGTATAAGGGATTGTACAAGCCATTTAGGCCCCAAATACTGTAATAATTTATCTCGCATATATGTATAAGGGATTGTACAAGCCATTTAGGCCCGAAATACTGTAATAATTTATCTCGCATATATGTATAAGGGATTGTACAAGCCATTTAGGCCCCAAATACTGTAATCATTTATGTCTCATATATGTATAAGGGATTGTACAATAATAGTATTGTTATACTGCCTTTTTTTTAATGGTCTAACGGAACTAAAGATTTGTTGATTATTACTATAGTGATCCCTAAAGATAACACCCATGTGTTTATTTTCAAACCAGTATTGCATAGAAACCTTAAAGAGATAATGACAATAGAAATAATGTAATTTGAAACTTTAAAATAATATTGTATGTCCGACATTAATCATGAGACTAACCCCAGATCACATGCCTTCTTAAATTTCTGATCTATTGACTTCCATGTTGCGTTATTTCACTATAGAATATTATTGTTAGCATCTTTCAAAATTGTTCTCCGCTTTATAAACATACATTTTTCAGATATAGCTATGCACATAGTTGACGCAGTCACATGAACCATCTATGTGCATCAACCAATGATCATTTACTGTGCCTGTATAGATTTGCTTTTCCTCAAAGTATAAAAATCCAATGAATGCAAAAACATAATACATTTAAATATTTTTAAAAATGCATTTTCTTATGCAATTTGTAAAGGTAATTATTTTTTTTCATGTCCCTTTAAAGGGCCACTAAACCCAAAATCTTTTATTAATGATTCGGATAGAGAATTGAAATTTAAACAACATATTACTTCAATTTTCTAGATATTCTTAGTTGAAGAAAAATAAATACACATGTTGAGCCAATCACACGAGGCTTCTTTGTGCATCAATCAAATGCTTTTCAACAAAGAATATCTATAGAATAAAACAAATTAGATAATATAAGTAAATTATAAAGATGTTTATAACTGCATTCTCTTTCCAAATCATAAAAAAAGGTGGTTGGCATGTCCCTTTAATGATTGAGCCTGCATTCACTGCTGTAATTATTATTATTAACAGTTTTAACTTTCAGTTTCAAATATAAATAAAAATAAACCTAATTTTTTTTTTAATTTTTTTTTTTTTAAGCAATGCCAACAACAGCAGAGCCTGTGAGGAGTAACGAGGTGCCCACTTGTTCTACTTCTTCTTCTGCGGTTTCGAGACCACCCGGTGCAGCTGTTTCAAGACCTTCGGACAGTTTTACACATGGACAATTTATACGCTCATCATCTAATGTTACACACACAACTTCCTCGGCGGACACACTTCCGGATCTAAGGACCAGCACTCCACAAACTGGTGTTGGTAGAGCAACTGGTAAGTACTTTACAAATGAATAATTTCAATGTTGTGTGTTTTATCTCTTTTATCTCTCAATTTTTTTTTTGTAATTTTTTTTTTAAATGTCAAATGTCATTATTGACATATTCTATTTCGAGATCTTGTACATATTTTTTTAAATGAGGATTCTTGTAGAGCATGCATGCTATTTTAATCAACTTTCAATTTTTTTTAAAATTTATCATTATTTTCTTTTTGAGAATTGATCATAGTATTACATAAGAAAGCTGATAGAAATTCCATGCAATATATCTTATTCTCAAAAAGATTATTTTTGCTTCAGTGTCCAGTTAATTGCAAAATACATTTCCATTAATAATTTCGAATATATCGTTACATTGACAAAAAAGCATTTTATTTATTTATTTTTATGTTATTTATTTTTTTATAGGTGATTTGGGACGTCTTTTCCAGAGATTGACTGGACATTCATCTCCATTATTTGATGGTATGTATCACATATGTATATATATATATAATATAACTTAAATTGGTGTATGACGGTTGTATCTGCTCTCTCCTTCTATTCTATTTCTGCAAGTGTTTTTATAACATTTTATTTTTATTTACTAACAATTTGTTATGTCTTGATCTAGAAGAAGAAAACTCATCAAGGGAGATCACTATCAATCTCATGCCGATAGTGGAAAATCCCATTCAAGATGAACCACCAGGAGGGCATGATGGAAGTGAGACTCCGGATATTCTTGAAGATTTGGGAGATGCGCAACCGGATGAAATTCACACACCAGAAAACATTGAGGAACCTGTTGAAACACAGGCACCACCAATTGAACTGCAAACAGGTGGTGTAAATATTGACAATACACCGGCAGAAGGACAATTTGGCGATGTTGCATTGAGGGAAATGTTGACACTGGCAAGGCAATACAGAGAGGACCACAGAGAAATGCTGAATATTATTAACACTAATATTGAACGCTGGGCTGCTCTGTCAGAAAAAAATGTGGAAATCGAAAGGCAAAGGAATGAGATAGAGATGCAGAAATTACAGCTGCAAAGAGAGATGTTCCAGTGGCAGAGGCAGATGGATGAAGAGAAAAACCATCAAATTAACAGAGCTTTGAGCATCAGCGAAAGGACATTACAATCTCTGTTGGCTATTGTCAGTGAAAGGGAGGCGACAACAGACCCAAAGAGGCAACGTCTGGAGTGAACATTTTTTATTATCTAGTCACTGTTAATTTTTTTACTCTGTATATTGTGTACAAAGTTATTGTTTGTGTATTTTTAAGGGACACTGTACTCAAATTTTTTCTTTTGTGATTCAGATAGAGCATGCAAATTTGATCATAGGAGTACATTTGAAAGTTGCTTAAAATTGCATGCTCGATCTGAATCACAAAAGATAAAATTTGGATACAGTGTCCCTTTAAGTTTAAAATGTTAGTCACTGTTAATTTTTTTACTCTGTATATTGTGTACAAAGTTATTGTTTGTGTATTTTTAAGGGACACTGTACTCAAATTTTTTCTTTTGTGATTCAGATAGAGCATGCAAATTTGATCATAGGAGTACATTTGAAAGTTGCTTAAAATTGCATGCTCGATCTGAATCACAAAAGATAAAATTTGGATACAGTGTCCCTTTAAGTTTAAAATGTTAGTCACTGTTAATTTTTTTACTCTGTATATTGTGTACAAAGTTATTGTTTGTGTATTTTTAAGGGACACTGTACTCAAATTTTTTCTTTTGTGATTCAGATAGAGCATGCAAATTTGATCATAGGAGTACATTTGAAAGTTGCTTAAAATTGCATGCTCGATCTGAATCACAAAAGATAAAATTTGGATACAGTGTCCCTTTAAGTTTAAAATGTTAGTCACTGTTAATTTTTTTACTCTGTATATTGTGTACAAAGTTATTGTTTGTGTATTTTTAAGGGACACTGTACTCAAATTTTTTCTTTTGTGATTCAGATAGAGCATGCAAATTTGATCATAGGAGTACATTTGAAAGTTGCTTAAAATTGCATGCTCGATCTGAATCACAAAAGATAAAATTTGGATACAGTGTCCCTTTAAGTTTAAAATGTTAGTCACTGTTAATTTTTTTACTCTGTATATTGTGTACAAAGTTATTGTTTGTGTATTTTTAAGGGACACTGTACTCAAATTTTTTCTTTTGTGATTCAGATAGAGCATGCAAATTTGATCATAGGAGTACATTTGAAAGTTGCTTAAAATTGCATGCTCGATCTGAATCACAAAAGATAAAATTTGGATACAGTGTCCCTTTAAGTTTAAAATGTTAGTCACTGTTAATTTTTTTACTCTGTATATTGTGTACAAAGTTATTGTTTGTGTATTTTTAAGGGACACTGTACTCAAATTTTTTCTTTTGTGATTCAGATAGAGCATGCAAATTTGATCATAGGAGTACATTTGAAAGTTGCTTAAAATTGCATGCTCGATCTGAATCACAAAAGATAAAATTTGGATACAGTGTCCCTTTAAGTTTAAAATGTTATTATTTAATAAAGACAAATTTTTTTATGGCCAAAAAAAAAGTTTATTTACATAAATTCAAACTCAATTTTGATTCTTCAACACAAAACTTTTTCTCAGTTATTAATCATGACAAAACAAAAAATGAAATCAAATTACATATTTACGGTATAAAAAATCTACTTGCTCCATTAACATTGCCAAAGTTGCCCTAATTTTAGAAATTTTTTGTTTGACATGATCTTCTAGACAACTCTGAGTACTTTTGTCTGCAGTCTCAATAGTTGATGTTGAAGATAAATCTGTAGAAAAATAAATGAAAAGCAAAATTTAATTCAATTGTCATATACATATTCAATGTATGATAGGGTTTTTCATCACAAATATTACCTCCTGATGTGCTGTTATCTACGTTATCTACTATATTAGCTTCTACACTTATGTCCACTCCTTTAAAGCTTTCATCTGAGCCAACTCCTATTTGAAATATACAATATATGTATTAGTTAAAACTTGTATTTTCTTAGATTTAAGATTACTGAGTATGAAACATACCTTTATCTACCATCATTGTTGGTAAAACTTCTATCCTTGGTTGAGTATCATCTGAAGTTAATGCTTCAAATATTGTCACACTATCTGGATTTTGAAATTCTTCCATTTCCATACTAGTTTCCATTTCTTCCATGGTAATATCTATGAACGAAATTACAAAGATAGAAAACTATTAAATCAAAAACCTTGTATATATTATTTAAAACAATAATAATAATAATCATTACAAGTGACATAGAAACCAATTTCTAAGTTTCATGATTCAGATAGTGCATGCAATTTAAATAAACTTTATATTTTACTTCATTCTTTTTGTATCTTTATTTGAAAAGCAAGAATCTAAGTTTAGATGCCAGCCCATTTTTGGTGAACCAACTGTGTTGTACTTGATAATTGGACAGAACCAATCAAAGAGTGCTGTCCATGGTGCTCAACCAAAAATTGGCTGGCTCCTTAGCTTAGATGCCCTCTTTTTCAAATAAAAATAGAAAGTAAATGAGGAAAAAAATGATAATAGAAGTAAATTAGCAACTTGATTAATATTGCATGCTAAAACTTTTTAAGCCAAAACCTAAAATATATGATTTAAAATTTAAATAATAAGTCATTACCTGTCTGTGTCTCTTTATGACAAATTGCATATGGATTTGGAGATAATTCAATATCCAATAGTGTTATTGGCAAAGGTGGAGAAAGAGCTTCACTTCTGGGTGTTTGCACCAACATTGACCTTAAGTAGCGTGGTGGGTGTGCACACTTCATTCTCCTACTTCTCATATCTATAAACATATATATAAGAAAAAAATTTAATAAAAAAAATTGAAATAATTATGCTGCATGCTTACTTTTCTAACATGTTTCAATGTTATATAGTAATATATTTATATTTTATTCTACTAACTCAGTTCTGCATGTTTCAATGTTATATACTAATATAGTTATATTTTACTCTACTAACTCATTTTTGTATGCTAAGTTTTCTAACCTTTTAAGTGTATATAGTTATATAGTTAAATTTTAATCTACTAACTCAGTTCTGCATGCTAACTTTTGTAACTTTTTGCAATTGTATATACTAATATAGTCAAAGTAACAGTCAGGAAATATTATTTTCCTGGATTCGTCAATGATGACGCAGTTCAAAAATAAACCCTTTTTTTATATTATTAAAAATTATTTCATATATAATTTTGAAACTTACATGTCCTTATCAATCTTCGAATCGATTTATAGTACTTCGGTTCTCTTCTCTTCAAATCACTATATTTTCTAAGACACTGTCGTCTTGTTCTTTTAATTTTTGAAATACGATGCATTCTTCTCAGCATCTCGTATATAATTTTGTCTCGGCATTCCTGTCTCACTCCCCTCACACCACCAATCCGTTTAGGGAAATATTTATCCATGGCATAAACTAATATCACCAATTCTCCAGCACCAAAAGGTTCAGGACGCGACATGTTTGACGATGACGTGATTAATCGTTATGTCAATCATTAGCGCATTGATCCAGATATGTATCCCCGAAAAATAGAGAAAAATATAATGTATATGTAGATTAATGTATTTTATGAAGGTTTGTAAATATCGATGTTTATAGTTATTACAAATGATATTTGTTTCATATACATTTTCTTTGTTTCAGATGTGTTGATATGTATTAAAATTTACTTTGTTTTACAATTGTTATTTTGTTTCTAAACATTTTCTTTGTTTCAGATGTGTATGTATTAACATTTATACTTTGGTTTACAATAGTTATTGTTTCTAAACATTTTTTTATTTGTTTCAGATGTGTTTTTATGTATTAAAATTTAATTTGGTTTACAATTTTTATTTTGTTTCTAAACATTTAATTTTTTTAAGATGTGTTTATATGTATTAAAATGTTGTTTGGTTTACAATTGTTATTTTGTTTCTAAACATTTTCTTTGTTTCATATGTGTTTATATGTATTAGAATTTATTTTGGTTTACAATTGTTATTTGGTTTCTAAACATTTCCTTTTTTTTCAGATGTGTTTATATGTATAACAAGTTACTTTGGTTTACAATTGTTAATATATAATGTTTAAAGATTATAATTTTGTAATAAAATAATTTATTTTGCCATTATTTTCTATATGCCACTATTCTTTTAACAAATCTTGAATGCAAAAATATATTATAAAGGTTAAGAAAATAAGTGCTAAGAGTAAGCCCTTAAGGTATTTATTTGAATATGGGAAAACCTAGTAGCTGTTAAAAATAGAGGTTAGAATAAAACAAATAAAATTAGCAAGTCTTTTTTAACTCAAAAATCCAATCTGATAACATAAAGCACTGTTGAATATACTGTCGCTTGTTACAGCTACAATTCAATGACACAATACAATGAATTAGCATCAGCTATGGAGGGATTACATTACAATAATCACATATGTAAAAGAGTGAGAGCAGCTGTAGACACTAGTGTGATGTCACAAAGACAATGTATTACCTATAATATATTGTCTGTAATAACTTTGATCATAAACTTTATTTATTTGAAACCTTTGATAATTGAAGATCAACAACTGTTATGTATTTAACTGTTTATCATGAGTGATTTTTAATAACCTTAACTCTTAAAAAAAAATGGAGACAAGTTAATAAAGAAAGTTTTTTATTGATCAACTGAAACTTTAATCCTCAAACACAAAATATTGTTCTGAAACCATGTCCCTTGTTGCATTTCCACGCCTATTAGCTTGTTCGACACATATTTCTTCTGGTAAATCATCAGTATCTATTGGATCTTCATCTTCTAATGGACAGCCTCTTTTAATTGCAATATTGTGCAGTATGCAGCAAACCAATATAATTTTGGCAACTTTCTCTGGTGCATACTGCATAGCACCACCAGAACGATCAAGACATCGAAACCGCATTTTCAAAAGACCGAAAGTCCTCTCAATAATCCCCCTGGTAGATCGGTGAGCTTCATTGAAACGTACTTGACTTCTGGTCTGTGGGTTGTTATAGGGAGTCAACAGCCATTCTGTACATGAGTACCCTCCATCTCCTAATAGAAGATATAATAAATATAAATATTAATATAAGAATAATTATAAAGATTCAGAACTATACAATACAATTAAACTATACAGATTACAGTCGACAAATTGGGCGCAATTTTGGTACATTGAAATGAGAGACATATTAGACGCCAGTTATGCTTACCTAGAAGCCATCCGTCAGGCATATTTCCCTCCTCGAACTTCCGGTATAACCCAGTCTGCCTTAAAATGTAAGAATCATGACAGGATCCAGGAAAGTTAGAACGGACACTGATAATCCTCATGTGGGGGTCACAGACCATCTGGACATTCAAGGAATGGAAATGCTTTCGATTCCTATAGATCTCCTCACGAGCTTGAAGTGGTCTTACAGCAACATGGGTACAGTCTATGGCACCTAGGACATTGGGCATCCCAGCCATCCTATAGAAATTTGACTTGATAGATTGCCATTCTTCAGGGGTAGATGGCAAACAAACATATCGATGAAAAATAACCATCATAGCCCCTATTACTTTGGATAAGTGGCGTGAAAAAGCAGATTGACTCATTCCAATAATGACGCTAGAAACTGCCTGAAAGGAGCCTGTTGCAAAAAAATGCAATGCCGCTAATAGTTTGAGAAGTCCCGGAATAGCTTGTGAACGAGCAGTCATCGGCTCCAAATGATCTTCAATCTCTCGATACAGGTATAATATCGATTCACGATCAAGCCGGAATCTTTGTATGATCTCTCGGTCAGAAAGGCCGTGCAAACCAACCCATGGAAGGAATACACGGGGGACTCGAACTCTCCTTCTTCTAACCAATCGATTAGCTACATTTCCAGTATTCTGTCTTCTAGCCCGGATTCGCATCAAACGGAGAATAAACAAAAACAGAATTCTCTCCATAGCTGCTGAAATGAACAATGTAAGTACAATGCTGATATTACTGCCTTTTATATATGTCTAGACTGGCGTCTAGAGTGACTTTCCTATTGTTTTGTACCTTGCCCGCCACCTAAAAGGTGGCGAGGCAAAAATAACGAGGTGGGAGCGGAAATTGACGCGAGCGGACAAATAGATTTTTTAGTACATTCGTTTTTGGCGAGTTGGTGGTCAAATGTGTCTAATTACAGTAAAAAATGGAGAGGTAGCGAGGTATGGCGGATAAGTACGCTCGCAATTTTAAAGATGCGAGTTTTTACATAATTGACGGCTTTGTACATATCAGTTTGCGAGTTTGGGCGCGAGATTTGTTGCGGGTAGCTCGCTGACTGCTTAGTACATGGAGCCCTTGGTCTTGCCAAATTGTGGTTTAGAACTAGCTGAAGCAATTTCAATATGAGAGCTCAGAAATAGTAACACTCCCGATGATAAAAAATATAGTTATAACAATTTTAGGTAAAAACGTCTTCTTATACCTTGCTGTAGCCTAATGTTCCTTGGACAATTATGTTTTTGACACCTTACAGGTCACATGGGATGTGGCACTCACTTTGCAATTGGGTAGGAGGAAAATTCGGATTATCCTAAGTTATGAAGGTATAATCTAGATTTTATTAAAGACACAGAGACGAGTATTTTGCTTTCTTTCCTTTACTACTTAAATGGCAGTCATTAAAAGCACATATAATAATACAAGAAAACTGTCATATTTAAAAAGAGACAGTTAAAACAGAGAATAAATCAGTGACCAATAACAATGTAGAACTGATTAGACCAACACAAAGTAACCAATCAAATTCAAAATATAAGATACAAATGAAACCTGCTCAACGGAGCGCCCCTGGGGTATGTAAAAACAAATCCTGAGAATATGATAGGCACTAATAGAGTGAGGGTATATGTGAAAAAATATATAAATGATATCCTAGGCGGCAAGCAAATATTCCCAGTGCGTCTGCACACGCACAAAATAGCAACAGTCCATCCAATGTAGGGAAAAATAAGCGCTCCAAGCCCACAGATATATAAAAGTTCAATTTTATTCCAAACTTGTTAAAATCATACAAGATAGATTAAAAAGTGGTAAGCACAGAAGTGCAAAAACAGGTTGTAGAACAGGTGCAAAAAACAGCAAACGTTTCGTGCTCCATGCACTTGGTCACTGCTAATTGATGCACCTGTTCAGAGCTCTATTTATACCAAATTTCTTAAAGTGATATCACAAATTTTCATTAACCTGTACTTTGCCATTTTGTAAGGGAGCCTATGACAAGAAACATTTATTTACTTTTTCCTTTTCATGTACATAAAGTGTTACAATATAAATATGCAGGTTGATATTTGTTGGTTAAGGCGTGACTATGTTTTGTGAAAACAATCTATTTTGCAATATATTTAAATCATTACATTTATGAAAAGAAGCATACACATTGCTCTATAAGTCATTACCTTCAGTGTTAAATATAATCAAAACCATGTTTATATATTGTTTAAACTACTCATAATATAAAAATCCTTAATTTGAAAAGTATGAAATTAGATATGCAATAGATGAGCCTATGACAAGAGCCTTATTTCCTAAGACATCAAAATAAGTGTATGTATAGTAATCTATTTTCTCTCTCATAAAGGAAAAATTGGGTTGGCAATAATAGTGAGAAAATGTCTCATATCAACATATTTTCTTATTTCTTAATTCTTCAAATTCAAAATATAGCCTATAAACTGTCCAACATATAATAACACATCCTCTTTCTTGTCGACTGATGAAGAAAACATAAAGTCCATCAAAACACAATAGATCCATCTGAAAAGGCAACCCAGAAGACTGAGGAGCAGGAACTTGAAGAGGAAACACATCCATGCAGGAATAACCAACTTGATTGAAGAATTTGAAGATAAACTGGAACTCTGTAATCTTTGAAGAAAACTTGTTTGAAGAATTGAATCATCACATAGGTGAGAGGGAACAAAACCATCCAACAGAACGTCCATGTTATTGATTGATAACTAAAAATAAATATAAAAAGGATTAATAATAACATCATAAAATAAGGGAGGGAAAAATATAAACATTTAATATAGAGGAGGGAAAATACTCGTCTCTGTGTCTTTAATAAAATCTAGATTATACCTTTATAACTTAGGATAATCCGAATTTTATTTACAAGACCAGAGACTCATATTTTGCTAGTTTAAAGCAACTAACAAAATAAACTAAGCGAGGCGTGTTCAATGGGTTTAAAATAGAATTATTTAAAAATAGAATCAGAAGACCAGTCAGCTGCAGCCAAAATTTGTTGAAGGGTAGCAGCTTTCAAAAATGCTTTAGAAGCAGCTGATCCTCTAACAGAGTGAGCAGAAAAGGAACAATCAATACCTGCCTCACTCATAACCCATTTAACCCACCTAGCTATAGATGTAGAACAGATAGGATCATGAGTAGGAACAAAAGATAATAAAAGTTGGTTAGAAGGAGAACGAAAATAAATAGTTCTACGTTCATACTCTTTAAGACATAAAACCACATATAGGAGAGGTTCGGAAGGTAAATAAGGAAAGAATATAGACGTTGAAAAGGATTTAGTTCTTTTAGAAATAAAGAAAGTAACACCTTCAGGAGTAAATTGTTTAGAATTAAAGTCTAAAGCTCTGACATCAGAGACCCTACGAAAAGAAATTAAACACAAAAGAGTAGCTAATTTGGCAGAGAGTTGTTTCAAAGATAAAAATTCATTAGAAGGCCAAGACTTAAAAAGAGCAAATATAAGATCAACATCCCAAAAAGAAGAATATTTAGGAGCCGGAGGTCTCTTTAGTTTAATTGCTTTCAATAACTTACAAATTAAGGGGTGTTGACCTACCGGAATATTATTAACAAAAGAATGTTTAGCAGAAATAGCAAACTAAAAGGAAAAAACTAAAAGAAAAAAAACATGGAGCGCAGGGAAAAAAACAAAGAACAGATCATTGTGCAGTATATCAGATTAAAAAATAACAATTTATTAATGACAAAAAACAAACTCACAAAACAAACCCTCAAACAATATGAGGTGTGTATCAGCGTCTTGTATAGATGTTATATTGTTTGAGGGTTTGTTTTGTGAGTTTGATTTTTGTCATTAATAAATTGTTATTTTTTAATCTGATATACTGCACAATGATCTGTTCTTTGTTTTTTTCCCTGCGCTCCATGTTTTTTTCCTTTTAGTTTGTATCTTATCGCTACCACACCAGTGATTTAGAAGGAGCTGCACAGGAGAAAAAAAGTGAATCGTTTTCACATTTGGACATTTGCAAACAAGCATTTAAAGAGACATTACCTGCAAGAAAGTAGGACGTTTTTTCTATTATCTATTCTTTGCATTGAATGCCTTTATATTATTGGAATGTATATGCAATCTTTTATGATTTAAAAACATCATTTAGATTTGGTTTATTAAGCAATACTATAAGGTTATAGTGTTTGGCGCTTTTTACAGTGTTTGTTTGTTCATGTGTTAGCAGAAATAGCAGATCTAGAAACATTGATCGTTCTATAAGCTAAACCTGAATCAAAGAGAGAAGTAAGGAAGTTAATAATAAACGTTATATCAACTGAAAGGGGATCCAAATGTCTTTCCATGCACCAGCTAGACCATCTGGTCCATGCGGAAAAATAAAATTTTTTGGTCCCGGGGGCCAAAGAGTCTTGAAGGAGGTCCTTAGCCCATTGTGATAAGCCTTGGAGAGATGAAGCTTGCCCGAAATTGACCAAGCTATGAGACAAAGAGATCCTTGAATGATAAGATCGTGAGGATGACCTTCTGGATCTGACAATAGAAGAGGAAAAAGAGGAAGAAGAACAGGATGCTTGACAGACAATTCGAGAAGAGATGGGTACCAAGCTTGAGATGGCCAAAGGGGAGTGATCAGGAGAATTGAAAGAAGATCTCGACGGACTACCGATATGGTTCTCTGAATCATGGAGAACGGAGGAAATGCGTAAGCTGTTTGAAGTGGCCAAGGGTGAAGAAATGCGTTGATCGCCAGATCGTCTGGATCTGGACGCCAACTGAAATATGGATGAATTTGAAAATTCAGTCTCGAAGCAAACAGATCCATAGAGAAGGGGCCTCTGACAGATTGGAGCGACCGAAAAACTTGATGATGAAGTTTCAAATCGCTGGAATCTGTCAAATACCGGGAACCCCAATCCGCTGCTACATTGGATAAACCTGGAATATATTCCGCTTTGACAGAAATATTTCTGTCCAAGCAAAGGTGAATGAAATCTTTCGTAATAATTGATAAATCTCTCAATTTTGTACCACCGAGACGATTTAAATATCGAACTGCAGAAATATTGTCCATTCTGAGTAAGATGGACACAGGAAAAGAACCTTTGACAAA
This sequence comes from Bombina bombina, assembly GCF_027579735.1. Taxonomy (NCBI): domain Eukaryota; kingdom Metazoa; phylum Chordata; class Amphibia; order Anura; family Bombinatoridae; genus Bombina; species Bombina bombina. The sequence goes on from NC_069501.1 coordinate 314,784,605, forward strand.
ACTCTTGACTGCAAAAGAGCCTGCCAAAAGTTCTAAGCAGTTGATATGAAAACGCTTTTCTTCTGAGGACCACTTTCCTCCTGTGATAGAGGGACCACACCGAGCTCCCCAGCCCGATTGACTGGCATCGGACTCTATCACAAGATCTGGAGTTTTCCCAAAAATGGCTCTCCCGTTCCAAGCTTCTATATGAGTGAGCCACCAAGATAACTCTTCTTTGGCTTCTGAAGAAAGAGGAATTAAATGGGAGTATGAAAGTCCTTTCTGAAGATGAGAAATTTTTAAGCGTTGAAGTTCCCTGTAATGAAGTGGAGCAGGGAAAATAGCCTGAATAGAGGATGAGAGTAACCCAACTATTCTGGCTATAGTCCTGATGGGAACCAAAGATAAAGAAAGAGTTTTTGAAATTTCTTTCTTGATTTTGATAATTTTGTCCTTGGGAAGACTGAGAGTAGAATTCAAAGTATCTATCTGAAAACCTAGAAAGGTTAAAGACTTGGTTGGAGAGAGAACTGATTTCTCTTTGTTGACTAGGAAACCCAAATTTTCCAAAATATATAAAGTAAGTTGGAGTTGAGATTTTAAAATGGCAGAATTCTGATTCATAATCAAGATATCATCTAATTAAATTATAAGACGGACTCCTCGAAGACGAAGCCAAGTGATGATAGGTTTCATTAGTTTGGTGAATATCCAAGGAGCTGAAGATAAGCCGAAAGGCATACAAGTGAAACTCCAAGTCTTTCCTTCCCAAACAAAAGTCAGAAATTTCCTGTGATTTTGAGCTACAGGAACTGTCAAGTAAGCATCTGTCAAATCTAGTCTGATACGATAATCGTTGTCTAAAAGGCAATCTCTGAGAAGATGAATGCCTTCCATTTTGAAATGTTGATAAACCACAAAATAATTTAGAGTTCTTAGATTTATGACTGGACGAAATTGTCCGTTTTTCTTTTTTACAAGAAAAAGATTGCTGAGAAAACAATTTTGAGGGTTTAAAACAGGTTCTATAGCCTGTTTTGATAAAAGATTTGAGATTTCGGTTTGAACCAAAATTCTGTCTGAATTTGAAAATTTTATTGGAGTGGGAAGGGAATACTGAACAGGAGGAGAACTAAAATCTATAAAAAGACCTGAAACGGTGTGGAGAACCCATTGGTCTGTAGTAATCAGATTCCAATTGTGAGCAAAAAGAGATAATCTGCCTCCTATTATGTTTTGGGAAAAACATGAGAAGGGGGAACAGAAAGGTTTACCTTGTGAAGCACGGGTTCTTTGTCTGGAACGCTGGAACCTGGGATTCCAAAATCTTCCTCTTGATGGGAAAAAACCTGAGGAAACTGGATTTTGGTATGGTCTTTGTTGCTGGAACTGTTGGGTAGAGAAATGAGACCTGTTGGGGTATGAAGCACGGCCGGGAAAGCGGCCTCTACCTTTCCCAGCCTGCTCGGAGAAACGATCATGATGAAATATCTTTTTCATTGACGTTCTCACTTTATTAAGATTAGAAAAAGTGTTCACATAACTATTCAATTCTTTGATAAATGTATCACCGAATAACAGACCTTTGGTGTCAGGATTAATTTCATTAATTGCGAAATCGCATACTCTGGGGTCAATTCTACGCAGTAAATTACGTCTGCGCTCAGTATACATAGCAGAGTTAGCATTGCCTAAAAAGGAAAGCATTCTCTGCAGCCATTCTCTAACTATGATAGGATCTAAAAGGGAATTATCATAAACAGCTTGTTCTGATAAGTCAAATAATTTAGATAGGGGGCCAATCGTGTCAAGCATTTTATCCTGACAGATCTTCCAAGCCCTATCCATACCTTTTTTGAGTTTGAACCCGGGGGAACCTATAAATTTCAAAATTTTTGGGTCAACTTCTGGAGTGCAACTAGCGTTGTTGGGTAAAATGGGTCTAGGACATTCAGCACTCATTTTCACGAGAATCCCTTTTAAGGGGCTGTCGAAGCTGGTAGTCAATAAAATCAGCAATGTCAGAAGAAGGGCACCATTCCGCAAATCTCGGATGGTGCAAATCATCTGCATTGAATCTAGGATTACCTAGACAATCATAAAATTTAATTTGTTTAGAATCACCATGTTTTGACTTTTTAAGACATTTTTTAAATTTTTTAATTTTCGGAGAAACCGAAGAGTCCTCTGAGGAAGATTGAGAAATATAATCCTCAGAATTTTCTGAATCTAATGAAGAATCAGAATTAAAGGGACAGTTTACTCAAAAAATTTCTCCCCTTTAATTTGTTCCCAATGATCCACTTTACCTGCTGGAGTGTATTAAATTGTTTACAAATAGCTCCTTTACCCTTATATTGGCATTTGAAATTGTTAATTTAGCATGTGGTATCCCCACCTATTCTGAAAGTTTGTGGCCGCGCGTACCAGCTATAGATAAGCTTTGTAAACACAGCCAGCAGAAGAAATTACACTCCCAGTGTGATAAAGTAGTGATAAGGTAATAAAATGTTGATTTTCCATTGTTCTCTCAAAGTATTGGTGATTGTTTTAAGGACAGATATAAGATAAAGAAGCAGGTATATGTGCACAATGTGATACAGTAATGAGATCTGATTATACCTACAAGCTCAACCTATTTTATTAGGCTGTGGCTTCAAAACACAAAATCAGAGTTTTAATATACAGAAATAAACCTTAAAAAGCTAATTTTCATACATTTTTTACTCTGCAGTTGGTAAAAAAGCAATTGTAAACACATTAAGGGAAAAACTATTTTACAGTATACTGTCCCTTTAACTTCTGTCTCAGAAACAGCATCAGAAATATTTTGTTTGGCCAAAGCCTCTCCCATCAGTAACCTCTTGGGAGTAGAGGATAAAGCAGGTGTTTTTCTTCCTTTCCTGCAAGGAACAGACACATTTGAGGCAAGTTGACGAGACTTTTTCACAAGTTTTTTGCTAGTCTTTATTGCACTAGAAACAGTTCTTTTCCTTTTTATAGCTTTTTTAGAATTTGATTTATTAATTAAAAAAGAAATTTTTTCAAACATGGCATCCATAGAAGTGTCAATCATCTTTTGAATCCCTTCAGTATTGAGTGAAGGATTCAAATCAGAAGATTGAGACATATTAAAAAAAAAATTAAAATATATATATCTGACTAAAACTATAATAAAATTATTGATAATCTAACTAAATAAATCTAATAAAATTACTCTGATAGGAATAAATGAATTGCCCCAAAGAATGTGATAACAAATATACAATAAAAAATATAATGCAATTTAAAATAAACTAAGATTATCTAAATCGTTATGTGAACAACAATTCCCAAAAGAAACAGCAGATGGAGATAACAAGCTGTTTTATATACTGTCAAAGTAAGAATCGAATATAAACTTTTTCTACAGGATCGCAACAAAGTTGCGACTGTATCCGGCAATAAACTTGGCAGAGACAGAGAAAAACGGCAGGAAAAACGTATTGCGTATCAAAGAAGACTACGCTGCGCGCATGCGCAGAAGGATTAAGAAAATAGAAACAAGATGGAGGACGGAGTACACAGAGACACAGTTAAAAACCAGCAAACGAAAAAGCAAAAAGGTAACCAGAGTAGGCGAAAGCGAAGGGGGGCAAAAAAACAAAACGAAAATAATAATAAATTAGAATGAAAAGAAAAAGTATTGAAAAAGATAAAACGGAGATAAAAATAAAATAAATGCAAACAAGAATTTTTTTTTATAATAATAAAGACAATAATAGCAATTTGTAAAACAAATGAATGAATAATATAAACAATAACAATAAAAATAATACTAATAAAACTGAGTCTGTAATAACAAACCCAAGAAAATACTAAAATATTTTATATAAGATTATAACACAATACTTATCTTATACTGAAGCAGTAAAAGAAAGAGGATGTGTTATTATATGTTGGACAGTTTATAGGCTATATTTTGAATTTGATTGGTTACTTTGTGTTGGTCTAATCAGTTCTACATTGTTATTGGTCACTGATTTATTCTCTGTTTTAACTGTCTCTTTTTAAATATGACAGTTTTCTTGTATTATTATATGTGCTTTTAATGACTGCCATTTAAGTAGTAAAGGAAAGAAAGCAAAATATGAGTCTCTGGTCTTGTAATAAAATCAACATTGCATAATCCTACCTTTTGGGGCTTTAAACTTATCATTATTTTGTGGATCTTCATAAAGGATTTGATGGAACTTTGTTAGAGTAAATTTGGGTGGCGGAATAACTTCTGCTAGGTGGGTTGCTTTGTTTCTCCAGAAGCAAACCAAATTGCACCTTTGAACGTGGGGCCCTTTATGTATAACATTGTTACAAAGATTATTGCAAACATGTCATATAGTACTCAAGACACGTGCACCCACCCAAGCCTAACTTAGTATGATGTTATGGAAATTAGCTAAGCTTCAAAAAAGGGTAACAATTGTATAGTAATATTGATTTTTTTATTTGAATTCTAAAAGTTTAATTCCAACTTCTATTCATTTTAAATATAAAATGTAAAATAAGATGCAGTAGGTTTATTGTGTTGTACAGAAATGACTTTTTTAGAGGTTTGAACCCTTATGTGTAGGTAAGGTAATTAGATAAGGGTGCTCTGAAATTTGGAGAGTGACTATGGGTTGTGAGTTTTGAGTTTTGAGCCAAGAGTGTTAAGTACCGCACTTATGTGCCATAGGAGTGTGTATTATTAAGGTAACTAAGGGGTGGGAATTTGATGAATATGGGTTAATTTTGTTTACATCTGATCCCCGGGAAGTTTTATTCTTGTATAATTGTTATAAAAATGTTGTGCCTGGAGTGACGAATGGATGCTTTATATAAGAAGACACCCCTAGTAATATTTGTTAGCATATTTGCTGACACGTAATATGACATAAAAAATTCAGAAAAAATACACACAAAAAAAACAAACGTATGTTTAAAAATGTACGCGGACAAAAACATGACGCAAACTTATAAACACTTAATAATAAAGGGGAATTGCCTAAAAAATATATAACTGTCCCAACGTCACATACGTATATAATAAATATAACTATAGCAATAATCTAACAGGCTTATAGAGTGCAAAATATAAAATTATAAAATAAAGTACTTACTAATAGGCACTCTGCTACTGGAGGAAACCAGTAGGAAGCCAAAACCAGTGCAGAAACATAACTGCAGGAGTTTTGGAAGTGGAATATATTGATGAACCAACAGAAGGAGGCAAAGGACAAGTCCCTGCGACATCTGTGGAAAGGCTTGTGAATAAATCCCAATAGGTGAAATATAAGTCACTATCAATACTCCTAATACATTACTCAACAATCACTGTACTCTGAGGCAAAATGGGCCTCAACTCAGTCTGAGAACCCCTTTCTGTGAAGAATCAAATGCACATCTTCATTCTTCAACCTCCTCCAGCAGATGAAAAGACAAGACTGAGTTGCTAGTGAGGGTGGAGGGGTTTAGAGTGTTCCCGGGGTTTGGGAATTTTTACGTCCACCTAGTGGGAGTGAAGAGTAATTCCCAGGAGTAATGGATTGTGGCCTTTCACTACTTGTATGAAAGAAAGTGTATATATGAGCGTAATACTTTATTTTAACATGTTTTTAATGTGTTTTGTAAAAAAAAAAAAATGTTTTAACCCTTCCACTTTGCTTCATGTATAAAGTTGCGCTAAATATTTTCAGCGTTTGCTTGAGTGCAATACCAGTGCTATTTAGTGCGGTTGCAATCTACATTGAAAGTAGAGGTTGCAAGAGAAACTTGTATTATCAAGGTGTACGGTACTGTTAGCGTGATCCAGAGATATTGCTTATCACGACCAGAGCTATAATTAGTGCACCACTTGTAATCACTTGTTATTATAGTTCTCTAGCATTTGCTTTTGGCAATTTTATGCCCATGTGAGACATGATGTGTTTAGGGCATTGGTCAAAATAGGACAGAATTTTATCTTATTTAATTTAGTATTTTTAGTTCAGTGGAGAAAATAGGGTTTAGTTGTGTCTTAGCTATGTTATAATGAAATTCCAGGTAAGTATTTTAAAATGTCATGCTTCTAACAACTGACAATATTCTTTTTATAACTTAATAGAGACTTTTATGTTTCCTTGATGGTACATTGCATTCTACATTCCTAACATCAAAACAATTTATAGAAATAAACAATGTGCCAGCAATATTTGAAAGTATATTGTTCAACTTACTGTTTAAATAAACTGATGTTTAAGATGAATGAATCTCATATTGATCTGTTAAAGTTTGTATTGCTTTATGCGTGACCTCCTTCAGGCATACCTTTAATTAATAAAACATCATTTGTGTCAGAGCAAGACATGATAGGTAAGTTAAGTTGATCAATAGTTCTCTAGCTTAGGTTTTGGCAAGTTACCATAGATTTTAAAAGCCCCTCAACACTTTTTTGTTGTCATCTAAATTAGGATTAATTATGACAAAACTCCAAAATTAAATGCCAAAATACATTCTTAATTTTATATGAATATAATGGCACCTTTTAAGCCATGGCTATTCAGCATTTTTTGTTTTAACTGAAAGCAATCTTAACCCCTTAATGACCGCAGCACTTTTCCATTTTCTGTCCGTTTGGGACCAAGGCTATTTTTACATTTTTGCAGTGTTTGTGTTTAGCTGTAATTTTCCTCTTACTCATTTACTGTACCCACACATATTATATACCGTTTTTCTCGCCATTAAATGGACTTTCTAAAGATACCATTATTTTCATCATATCTTATAATTTACTATAAAAAAAATTATAAAATATGAGGAAAAATTGAAAAAAAATACACTTTTTCTAACTTTGACCCCCAAAATCTGTTACATATCTACAACCACCAAAAAACACCTATGCTAAATAGTTTCTAAATTTTGTCCTGAGTTTAGAAATACCCAATGTTTACATGTTCTTTACTTTTTTTGCAAGTTATAGGGCCATAAATACAAGTAGCACTTTGCTATTTCCAAACCCCTTTTTTTCAAAATTAGCGCTAGTTACATTAGAACCCTGATATCTTTCAGGAATCTCTGAATATCCATTGACATGTATATATTTTTTTTTAGTAGACAACCCAAAGTATTGATCTAGGCCCATTTTGGTATATTTCATGCCACCATTTCACCGCCAAATGCGTTAAAACAAAAAAAATTGTTCACTTTTTCACAAATTTTTTCACAAACTTTAGGTTTCTCACTGAAATTATTTACAAACAGCTTGTGCAATTATGGCATAAATGGTTGTAAATTCTTCTCTGGGATCCCCTTTGTTCAGAAATAGCAGACTTATATGGCTTTGGTGTTGCTTTTTGGTAATTAGAATGCCACTAAATGCCACTGCGCACCACACGTGTATTATGCCCAGCAGTGAAGGGGTTAATTAGGGAGCATGTAGGGAGCTTTTTGGGGTAATTTTAGCTTTAGTGTAGTGTAGTAGACAACCCCAAGTATTGATCTAGGCCCATTTTGGTATATTTCATGCCACCATTTCACCGCCAAATGCGATCAAATTAAAAAAAACGTTAAATTTTTCACAATTTTAGGTTTCTCACTGAAATCATTTACAAACAGCTTGTGCAGTTATGGCACAAATGGTTGTAAATGCTTCTCTGGGATCCCCTTTGTTCAGAAATAGCAGACATATATGGCTTTGGCGTTGCTTTTTGGTATTTAGAAGGCCGCTAAATGCCGCTGCGCATCACACGTGTATTATGGCTAGCAGTGAAGGGGTTAATTAGGTAGCTTGTAGGGAGCTTGCAGGGTTAATATCACATTTAGTGTAGAGCTCAGCCTCCCACCTGAAACATCAGACCCCCTGATCCCTCCCAAACAGCTCTCTTCCCTCCCCCACTCCACAATTGTCCCCGCCATCTTAAGTACTGGCAGAAAGTCTGCCAGTACTAAAATAAAAGCTATGTTTTTTTTTTTTTTTTTTTTAAAAAGCATATTTACATATGCTGCTGTGTACTATCCCCCCCTTAGCCCCCAACCTCACTGATCCCCCCCAAACAGCTCTATAACCCTCCCACTCTAACTTAATCTGCGCCATTTTGGGTACTGGCAGCTGTCTGCCAGTACCCAGTTTAACAGAAAAAATGTTTTTTTTTTAGTTTTTATTAAATTTTTCTGCAGTGTAGCTTCCCCCCACACAAAACCAACCCCCCACCCCTCCATGATCTCTTTTTGTGCTTTTGCACAAACAAGATTTGGCCATTTGTTACCAAAAAATTTTTCCATAGTGTAGCGGTTCCCACCCGCTCCCGCCCCGTGCACGCGCCCGCCCGCCACCCTCCGTGCACGCGCGCGCGCGCCCGTGCGCGCCCCCTAACGGCCCGCCCCCGATCCCGCCCCCCTTGACGACACAGGGAACACCGATGGCCGCCCACCCGCCTCCCAAGTCGGCTCCCACCCACCAACGATACCGGCCATCGATGTCCGGTGCAGAGAGGGCCACAGAGTGGCTCTCTCTGCATCGGATGGCCGTGTAAGGTTATTGCAGGATGCCTCCATATCGAGGCATCACTGCAATAACCGGAAAGCAGCTGGAAGCGAGCAAGATCGCTTCCAGCTGCTTTCCACACCGAGGACGTGCAGGGTACGTCCTCAGGCATTAACTGCCTTTTTTTTGAGGACGTACCCTGCACGTCCTCGGTCATTAAGGGGTTAACCTTAGCAGCACTGAACCTTTTTTTTTTTTTTTTACAGAATAACACTTAAACGTCTATTCTAATACATTTCATGGTGTTTTGAAAGTCAAAATAATTCCAATGCATTTGAAAAACTTGTGTTGAATACTTTTCAAGTGATTTCATGTCATACTCGCAACCCCTTTATTTTGCAAGGGGATCATTTCCATAGATTTGTTTTTCTTTCTTTTTTAATATCAGAAAATGTTTTTAAAGGGATATTGTACTATATTTTGTCCCCTTTAATGTGTGCCCAATGATCCATTTCACTTGCTGTAGTGTATTCAATTATTTACAAAAGTCTCTTGTACCTTTATTGTGTCTTTTGAAATTTCTAATTTTATCTCTTGGATCACCACCTATACAGAATATTTCAGTATTTAAATACTGGTTCTATAAAAAACTATCGCCTAGATTACGAGTTTTGCGTTAGAGGCTGTGCAGTGTTAACGAGTAGTTTATGCTCACCGCTCACTTACAGACAGCGCTGGTATTATGGGTTTTTACAAATCCGGCGTTAGCCGCAAAAAAAGTGAGCGTAGAGCAAAATTTAGCTCCACATCTCACCTCAATACCAGCGCTGCTTATGTTAGCGGTGGGCTGGTAAAACGTGCTCATGCACGATTTCCCCATAGGAATCAATGGGGGAGAGCCAGCTGAAAAAATCCTAACACCTGCAAAAAAGCAGCGTAAATCTCCTAACGCAGCCCCATTGATTCCTATGGGGAAACACATTTTATGTCTACACCTAACACCCTAACATGAACCCCGAGTCTAAACACCCCTAATATTACACTTATTAACCTCTAATCTGCCGCCCCCAACATCGCTGACACCTGCATTATATTATTAACCCCTAATCTGCCACTCCGGACACCGCCGCCACCTACATTATACTTATGAACCCCTAATCTGCCGCCCCCAACATCGCCGACACCTACATTTTATTTATTAACCCCTAATCTGCCGCCCCCAACGTCCCCGCCACTATAATAAAGTTATTAACCCCTAAACTTAAGTCTAAGCCTAACCCTAACATCCCCTAACTTAAATATAATTAAAATAAATCAAATTAAAATTACTACAATTAACTAAATAATTCTTATTTAAAACTAAATACTTACCTATAAAATAAACCATAAGCTAGCTACAATATAACTGAAAGTTACATTGTATCTAGCTTAGGGTTTATTTTTATTTTACAGGCAACTTTGTATTTATTTTAACTAGGTACAATAGTTATTAAATAATTATTAACTATTTAATAACTACCTAGTTAAAATAAAGACAAATTTACATGTAAAATAAAACCGAACGTAAGTTACAATTACACCTAAAACTACACTATAATTAAATTAATTACCTAAATTAAATACAATTAATTACAATTAAATAAAATTATCTAAAGAACGAAAAAAACAAACACTAAATTACAGAAAATAATTAAGAAATTACAAGATTTTTAAACTAATTACACCTACTCTAATCCCCCTAACAAAATAAAAAAGCCCCCCAAAATAAAAAAAAAGCCCTACCCTACACTAAATTACAAATAACCCTTAAAAGGGCCTTTTGCGGGGCATTGCCCCAAAGTAATCAGCTCTGTTACCTGTAAAAAAAGTACAAATACCCCCCCAACATTAAAACCCACCACCCACACAACCAACCCTAATCTAAAACCCACCCAATCCCCCCTTAAAAAAACCTAACACTAACCCCTTGAAGATCACCCTACCGTGAGAAGTCTTCACCCAACCGGGCAGAAGTGGTCCTCCAGACGGGCAGAAGTCTTCATCCAATCGGGCAGAAGTGGTCCTCCAGAAGGGCAGAAGTCTTCATCCAGATGGCATCTTCTATCTTTATCTATCCAGCGCAGAGCGGGTCCATCTTTAAGACATCCAACTTGGAGCATCCTCTTCTGTCCACGGATGACAATTGAATGAAGGTTCCTTTGAATGATGTCTTCCAAGATGGCATCCCTTCAATTCCGATTGGCTGATAGAATTCTCTCAGCCAATCAGTATTAAGGTAGAAAAAAATAAAAAATCCTATTGGCTGATGCAATCAGCCAATAGGATTGAACTTCAATCCTATTGGCTGATCCAATTAGACAATAGGATTGAGCTGGCATTCTTTTGGCTGTTTCAATCAGCCAATAGGATTTTTTCTACCTTAATTCTGATTGGCTGATAGAATTCAGCAGTCTCCATTGTTTTCCTGGATTCACTTGTTATGCTCTACATGTTATATCACTGCTTCATCCATGACTCTCACATTAACCGCTCCTCATACTGCTGTACTCAGGAACCGCAAGTATATTTTGTATCATACAAACAAACTTATAACGGAGCATGTGTTATAATTGACTTCAATATGCTTGCTATAACATTGCTTTGCTAACTAACCTGCTTCATATAATTGCCTACTGGGTTTAACCTATGAACTGTGTGATATCCTTTCAGTACATAAACATCTAAGCTGGATCATTACTTTACACACTGTGTATTCATCTGTTTGCTACATTTTATTTACACGCTGTGTAACCACCTGCTTGCTATATATTACTTATTTGCTTGCTGGACACACTCGCCATACTGATACTAATGACCGTCCCTACACTTGATTACTCTTTCATAATTGTAATCTATCTGAGTTTCACATATACCACAGTATCTGCTATTATATAGTTTATTCTGTTCATTATATCACCTTTATTGTGCAGAGACTATATATAGCTACAAAACATATATATATATATATATATATATATATATATATATATATATATATATATATATATATATATATATATATATATTCCTTTAAAGGAAGTTTAATTCTGTCACATTACAGAATATTCAAGTCCCAAAAATTGTTTTTATTTTGTATTCCTCTACTCTCCTATTTTTTGAAAGATGGATCCAAATGAGATAAACACTCAATTTTCTACCCTTAATAAAAAAAATAGACTATCTGGCTAGAGGGCTAACTGAAGTACAGGCCAAAAACACAGTTCTAAAAAATCTACTTAAAGATTTCATGACACACAAAACCACAGAGACTCCTGAACCACATATTAACCCTCCTGCACCCTTTTCAGGCAAAAGATCAGATTTCAGGGACTTCAAAAATGCCTGCAAATTACTTTTCACTATGAAACCACAAACCTATAACACAGATAGGATTAAAGTATTCACAACTATATCTTATATTTTAGGTGAACCCCGTGCTTGGGCAAATCGTTTCTTTGAGAATAATGACCCTATTTTGGACTCTTTAGACAGTTTTTTTTCTGCAATGACAAGTCTATATGAAGATTCAGACAAACAAATAAACGCTGAGAATAAGCTACGCTCCTTGAAACAAGGTAAAAGACCAGTGGAAGAATAAGTTACAGACTTTCAAATGTGGTTGTTAGATTCCCAGAGGAATCAGGTAAGCTTAAAAAATCAGTTCAGACTCGGTCTATCAGAAGACTTAAAAAATGAATTATCACATTTGGAGATGCCTGCAACTCTGGATAATGTAATAAAAACGTCTATTAGAATTGACTGTAGACTCAGGGAAAGAAGGGCAGAAAAACTCTCTGACTCTTACCCAAAAAAGTTTCTCACATATTCTTTAGATAAGAATTCCAACATTCCCACTCTTATGGAAATAGGATCTATAAAGAGACATATATCTCAAGAAGAAAAGATAAAAGACACCAGGCTAATTTATGTATGTACTGTGCTAGTAAAGACCATATTGTTTCCTCATGTCCTATCTTGACCCGACAGAAGAAGGGGAAGACAAATACCATCAATTCACTTTCCTTATCAACTAATACCAACCAACTAACCATATCTTTGTCCTTACAGTGGGATCAACATCACCTCAAGATTGATGCAATTATTGACTCTGGAGCTTTTGGGTTGTTTATTAATTTTGATTATACCTACCATAAAGAAGCAGAAACCTCTTTATGTCAAAGTTATTGATGGAACTTTTATTCAGAAGGGACCCATAACTCATCACACCATACCCCTACTACTCACTACTGAAGGAGGACACACTGAGTTTATTACATTTGACACTTCTTTACACACTTTAATCTTAGGTTACCCATGGTTAGCAAAGCAGAATCCTACTATAGATTGGACTCAAAACAGAATTACATTTCTATTATCTTATTGCCAAAATACATGTTTACCACAACTTTCCATATCAGTATCTGATGCTGAAAATACAATTCCAGACGTATATCAAGAATTAATAGATGTATTTGATACAAAACAAGCAGAACATCTTCCTCCTCACAGGATATACGATTGCCCCATTTATATCATTCCGGGTGCCCAAATTCCATTTGGGAAAATATATCCACTTTCACAACAAGAACTTACACACTTCTGTCAGTACTTAGATGAAAACTTACAAAAACGCTTCATCACCCTATCCACATCTTCTGCTGCTGTGGAATGTTTTTTTAAAAAAAACAAGAATCACTCCCTAAGAACAATTATTGACTACAGTTACTAAAAAGAATTGTTACCCTCTCCCGCTTATACCTGAACTTTTGGAACGTCTAAATGAAGACACAATCTATACAAGTTGGATCTCAAGGGTGCTTACAATTTAATAAGAATGAGAGAGGGAGATGAATGGAAAACAGATTTCCATACGAGATATAGGTTATTTGAATATAGGGTAATGCCTTTTGGGGTATGTAACGCCCCAGCAACTTTCCAACATTTCATTAATGACATTTTCCATGATTTAATAGACGTATATTTAATTATCTATTTAGACGACATTCTCATTTATTCTAAGAGTCTACTCAAACACCAGAAACACGTACGTTGGGTACTCACACACTTGAGAGACCACAGGTTATTTGCCAAGCTGGAAAAATGCCAATTTTATTTGAACAGGATCATATTTCTAGGGTACATCATAACTCCCAGTAACATACAAATGGACCCTGAAAAAGTTTCAGCAATCATAAATTGGCCGACTCCAACATCTCTCAAATCACTTCAGAGATTTTTAGGGTTTTCCAACTAATTTATTTCAAATTACTCCACTATTGCCAAACCCTTAATTTAATTAACAAAACAATTACCTAAATTCTTATGGACATCAGAAGCTCAAAAAGCTTTTGAGTATTTAAAACAAAGTTTTTCTACTACACCTATTTTACACTTACCGAACCATGATCATCGGTTCATTGTTGAGGTTGACGCTTCAAATACAGGAATTGGTGCTGTACTATCTCAACAAAGTCAACTTTCTTCTAAAATACATCCCATTGCCTTCTTTTCTAGAAATCTCTTACCCGCTGAGATCAATTACTCAGTAGGAGATAAAGAATTGTTAACAGTCAAATGTGCATTAGAAAATTGGCAACATTTATTGGAAGGCACATCAAAACCTTTTCTATTCTATACTGACCATAAAAACCTTGAGTATCTTAAATAAAATAAAACACTGTCTTCATGCTGGGTCAGAAGATGGGGACTTTTCTTTGACAGATTTGACTTTCTAATCACATACCGACCAGGTTTGCGGAACAACAAAGCGGACGTTTTATCCAGATGTAATAATTACAATTCTGAGGATGATCCAACACACATCATTCCACCAGAAAAGATTATAGGTACCTTAACTCCCTTTGAAACAGAACTTGTAACCTAATTACAATTGGATCCTGGTTTACCAAAGAATGGGATTAAAAAAGATATCTCAGGATTATGTTACCAAGGTGATAACTTATATATCCCTAAGGATCTATGTCCTACCCTTCCAAAACACTTCCATAGCTCATCTTTCTTTGGACATCAATGAATTACTAAGACTCTCAAATTAATTCATAGAAAATTCAGGTGGCCTCAAATGAAAAAAGATATACAACATTTCATTAACTCTTGTGAGATATGTGACAGAAACAAAATCCAACGCAAAAAAACATTTCAATATTTGTCCCCTATAGCAATCCCAGATAAACCATGGTCAACCATATCCATGGATTTCATTGTTGAACTTCCACCCTCACAAGAACACAATACCATCCTTGTCGTCGTTGATCACCTCACCAAACTTGCCCACTTCATTCCACTCAAACTCCTACCTACTGCAAAGGAAACAGCAGATGCCTTTTTTACTCATATAATGAAACTACATGGGATACCCACTACTATCATCTCCGACCGAGGAACGAAATTTACGTCATACTTTTGGAAAACCTTATGTAAACTACTAAAAATCAATTCCAGGTTATCCACTTCATATCACCCTCAGACCAATGGCCTCAGAGAGAGGGTTAATCAAACACTAGAACAGTATCTCAGATGCTACATCTCATATCTCCAAGATGACTGGCTATCTCTATTAGCTATGGCCGAGTTCTCCTACAACAATTCGATGAACACATTGACAAAAGTAAGTCCATTCTTTGTTACCTATGGCTACCATCCAAATACTCTCCATTTTTTATCTACTGATCACAAGTCCCCCACTGCAAGCAACTATTCTTCAATTCTGAAAACCTCATTGGATCATTTAAAGATGCACTTAACAGAAGCTAAATCCAAACAAAAGTTATATTATGATACACGACACAGACCTACTCCACAGTACCATATAGGAGACCTGGTTTGGCTATCCACAAAAAATCTGAAAATGTATGTATCATCTAGGAAGTTGGCCAATCAACTTATAGGACCATTCCCCATCAAGCACATTATCAATGCTAATGCTTTAGTTTTGCGTTTACCATGGTCCTATTAGATACATCCCTCGTTCCATGTATCTTTATTCGAATCATTTGTACCAGACTCCTTATCATCTCATAAGAAAATTCCTCTTTCTCCAATTCGGGTAGATGATCAAGATGAATATGAAGTACAAATTGTTCTGGACTCTCATACCAGATTGGAGTACATGATTCAATGGGAGGGTTTTGGACCAGAAGAAAACTCTTGCATCCCTCATACGGATATCCATGCACCTAGATTATTGGCCAGTTTTCATTCTAAATATCCATCAAAGCCGGGTCCTGAATCCTCAGTGAGGATTCCTTGATGGGAGGGATCTGTAAAATCATGACACTGTTCCTTTAAACTCCATTCTCCACCCCATCAATACCTATATCAGCTCACCTTTTCCCATGATTCATTGCTTGAATATTGTTAGTGAACCTGACAGTTTAAGCCTCCTTGCCACTCTGTCTTTTTATTAAGACCCTGTTATTTATGTCCTAATCTTTACCAATATTACCTGTTGCTTGCTTTTGTTTCTTTCACTGTCACATGATCGAATCATCAACCTGCTGTGAATCCTTGTAAGGATTCCAGTCCTGCTTTTACTTTTTGCCTCAACTCACCTTCCTCACCTGTACTTAAGGCATCACCCCGCCCCAAACAAGGGCTTAGTTGTTGAGTATTGTTTGCTGAAACCAGTGCTCTCTTTCTTATAAGCTATATACTTAACAAAAGAAGTTTTACTTCTACTACTTTAACATTTGGATTTACAAATACCAGCTGCAGTTTGGTCACAAAGGGACTAATAACAACTAGTCTCATTCATCCTGAAGATTGCTATTCCAAGAAGTATTATGTTATTCAACTCCTCATCTCTACAGGAATTGCTATCTAATTTCCAACAGGAGGATTCTACCAACTACTACTACGGTATTAGTATCAAATCTAATTTACCTTGGATGCCTTAGGTAACGGCTAATTACAAATTTCATGTTTCCTTTTTGAACTTTTGTAAACTGACTTTGTCTCTCAGAAATTACTTTGATTGCAACGAATGTTTTATTTAATTCTATGAACTTCCTTTGAATACATTCTCATACCGGACAGTAACGGACTTTATGTGACGTCACACAGCTTCATACATCTCAGCGTGCCATACAGCTCCTTACAACTCAGCGTGTCTCACAGCTCTATTTACAATCACTAGTCTGTGTTCAGATTTCCACGCTGCAAGCCTTACTCTGTGTGCTGTGTCTCGCAGCAGGTCACGCCCCTGTCAGCAGCTGCAGTCTGTGTGTCTCACATCTCTCATGCCTCAGTGATTATTACAATGAACACTATCTCTCACATTTGGGTTTGAGCACAATTATTGTCAAAAGTTGTTATTAATAATAATACTTATTTTCAGCCTCTAAATATTTATATGGTATAACGATATAATATAACCATATAAAGACTTACTGCCATTACTTATAAAAATCACTCTGAATAAAACAGTCTATGCTGATATAATAGCCTGTACTTCAGTTGTGAAACAAATATAATTTATTTAGACTCTGCAGTTGTGATTCAAATAACCAAGGAACCTGATATAACAACTAAGCCATAAAATATGGATCCAGCAGAGCTTCCTCAAATTGTTTATAATTTAACACAAAGAGTTGACCAACTTAGTCAAGCCTTTAGAGAGTTACAATTAGAAAATGAAACTTTAAGAAAAGTAATAAAAGACACTGTCTCTATTAAACAGAGCCTTCCTGACAATCTGTCAGAACCATTTATTGCACCTCCAGATTTTTTCAATGGAGATAGGAATTTATACCGTCAATTCAAAAATGCTTGTCTGCTTAATTTCACCCTTAAACCTAAAACATACCCAAATGATAGGGTTAAAGTCCTTACAATGATAAGCTATTTAAGAGGTGAACCTCGCATTTGGGCAGACACTCTCTTTGAGACAAATAATGCTGTTCTTTCATCTTTTTCATCTTTTCTGGATATCATGGATGAATTATACTATGATTCTAACCTACAGTATACTTCTGAGAAAAAGATGAGGAATTTAAAACAAGGTAACAAACCTGTTGAATGTTACATAACAGAATTCAAGCAATATTCTATTGACTCTCAGTGGAACGCCATTGCTTTAAAAAACCAGTTCAGGCTTGGACTCTCTGACGCAGTAAAAGATGAATTAGCCCGAACTGAGTTACCTGAAACATTGGAAGGCCTTATGAAGCTCAGCAGGCAAATTGATAGGAGATTACGTGAAAGAAGATTTGAACGTCAATACCCTGAAATTGTTCATAAGAAGGATAAGGTTTTTAACCATCCCACTTCTAACAGTCCTCATACTGGTTCAACTGGTGCTGAAGCAATGGATATAAGTTTTTTCAGAGGACCTCTAACTCCTGAAGAACGTATCAGAAGGAAGACTAGAGGCCTCTGCATGTATTGCGCATCCTCATCTCATACTTTAAAGGATTGCCCATCTTTGCCACAGAACAAGAAGAGTAAGTACCATACCAATCTTTCTCTCCAGTCAAAGCATAACAACCCTCTTCATTGTTCTTTACTTCTTTCTCTACAGTGGGCAAATAAACAACTGACCATTCCAGCCATCTTGGATACAGGAGCACAAGGAAACTACATTGACAGTTCTCTGGTTTCTAAAAATAAAATACCATTGATAAAAAAGTTGTCTCCTATTTTCCTTCGTGTGGTTGATGGCTCTGAGATATCATCAGGGCCAATTACACATCACACCATCCCGCTCTCTGTCACTACATTAAAAACACATCATGAACATCTCACTTTTGATGTAATCACTTCTCCATTATTCCCAATAGTACTTGGGCTAGCTTGGTTACAGCTACACGAACCTGATATTAATTGGAAATCCTTAAAAGTTCAATTAAATTCTGATTTCTGTCAACAGACTTGCCATAGAATTTTTTTTCACAGTTTATCCTCCACATCAGAAACTCTGATACCAGAAATGTACAAGCAGTTCTCTGAAGTCTTCAGTAAGAAGGAAGCAGATACCCTTCCCCCACACAGAATCTACGACTGCCCTATTGAACTGAAACCTGGAACCACGCCACCTATTGGACATTTATACCCACTTTGTCAACCGGAACTGGATCATCTAAAAACTTACCTAGATGAAAATCTAAAGAAAGGGTTTATCCGTCCTTCGGTTTCTCCTGCTGGTGCAGGAATGTTCTTTGTGCGGAACAAAGACCAATCTCTTCGGCCTATCATTGACTTCAGACAATTGAACAAAATAACCATAAAAAACCGATACCCTCTCCCCCTCATTCCTGAACTCATAGAAAGACTCAGGCATGCTCAGATTTTTACTAAATTAGATTTGAGAGGGGCGTACAATTTAGTGCGTATCCGTGAGGGGGATGAGTGGCTTACCGCTTTTAGAACTAGGTATGGGTTGTTTGAATATCTAGTTATGCCTTTCGGCTTAACTAACGCACCCGCAACTTTCCAGTTCTTTATTAATGACATTTTCCATGATCTCCTTGACACATGTGTTGTTGTCTACCTAGATGACATTTTAATCTATTCCACAAATCTAGAAGAACATATCAAACATGTTAGTTGGGTTTTAGCAAGACTCCAAGTCCATCGGCTATACGCCAAATTGGAAAAGTGTATTTTCCACACCAACAAAATAGAGTTCCTGGGTTACTCCATCAGCCCAAATGGGATTCAAATGCAAGATAACAAAGTGGAAGCAGTAAAATCATGGCCCACACCTTCAACACGGAAAGAACTACAAAAGTTTCTTGGTTTCAGTAACTATTACAGAAAGTTCATTCGCAATTTTTCTAAAATTGCAAAACCTCTGACTAAATTAACTAGTGCTAATTGCTCTTTCCAGTGGACTAAAGAACAGGATGATGCGTTCAACTTCCTAAAGAATTCCTTTTCATCTGCCCCCATTCTGAAATATCCTGATCCAAACCTTCAATATACCCTAGAGGTGGATTCTTCAGATTATGCTCTTGGCGCTGTCCTCTCCCAAAGACAGTCTCCTACAGAACCACTACACCCAGTTGGGTTCTATTCAAAAATTATGACTCCAGCAGAGATCAATTATTCCATTGGGGACAAGGAACTTCTAGCCATTAAAAGAGCCTTCGAATTCTGGAGACATCTCCTTGAAGGTACCTCCCTACCTATAGTGATTTATACGGATCACCGGAATTTGGAATATCTACAAAATAATAAAACTTTATCTGGACGTCAAGTGAGATGGAGTCTCTACTTTAGTCGTTTCAATTTCCAAATCATGTACAGGCCGGGTTCAAAAAATGGGAAGGCAGATGCACTCTCTCGACGAGATCCAAGACCTATACAGGAAGACTCTCCTACTAGCATTCTTCCCCCTACTCGATTCCTTGCTATCCTATCTCAACAGGATAAGGAATACCAATCTGATCTTTCTTCAGAAGACCAAACCCTACTAGATAGCCTAACCCTCCAGGATGGGTTTTACTTCCATGGTTCTAAACTTTATATTCCAGAACGTTTCAGACAGAAAATAATCAAAGATCATCATGACCCTCCACTAATTGGTCATCCAGGAATTAAACGTACACATGAGCTCATCTCCAGAAGTTACTGGTGGCCATCGATGAAAACCAGTATAAAGGAATATATACAACATTGTACAACCTGTACAGTATCAAAACCAGAAAGGAGACCTCCCTATAGCTATTTAATTCCTTTGGAAGTACCGGAATCTCCTTGGTCTCATTTGGGAATGGATTTTATAGTTGATCTACCACCTAGTTCTGGACAAACCACCATTTTAGTTGTTACCGATCATTTTACTAAAATGGCACATTTTATTCCTTTTCATAAGTTACCCACTTCCATTGAAACAGCATATTTATTTCTAAACCACATTGTACGATACCACGGGTTACCATCCATTTTAACTACTGATAGAGGAACCCAATTCACCTCACGCTTCTGGAAAGCACTCACTAAAGCACTCCAAATCGATCAAAGGTTAAGCACAGCCTTCCACCCTCAGACTAATGGCCAAACTGAGAGACTCAATCAGTGGCTTGAGCAATATCTACGATGCTATTGCTCATATCATCAAAATAAATGGACTTCCTTTCTCTCCATGGCTGAATTTGCCTATAACAATACCATTAACAGCACTACAAATTACTCTCCCTTTTTCGCCAACTATGGTTTTAATCCAAGATTCACTATCCAAACGACTTCTACTCATGACTCACCATCTGTTGATGTGCTAACACAAAACATAGCTGAAAATTTCCTACATTTACGAGATAACATCAAACAAGCTCAGGCGTCTCAGAAGAAATTTTATGATTTACGTCGTAGAGCTTCTCCGAAATATTCTATAGGGGACTATGTTTGGTTATCTTCCAAAAACATTAAAATGCACTTACTAAGTAAAAAATTGGCTGGGTTGTTCCTTGGCCCATTCAAAATTCTACACATCATCAATGAAAATGCCGTCAGGCTTGATCTACCTGATTCTTTACCCATCCACCCAACTTTCCATGTATCATTATTGAAACCCTACTTGGGAGATAAACCTGATGTACCTCTTCTACCCCCTTCTCCTATTCAATTGGGCACTGATGTCTATGAAGTTTATGATCTTTTGGACTCAAGATTTTATAATGGGGAATTACAGTATCTGGTCCGATGGAAAGGGTTCGCCCCAGAGGATGATACTTGGGAACCTCATGCACACATTAATGCTCCAAAGCTTATTGCTCGTTTTCATAGAAGATATCCAAACAGACCTAAATTCCAACCCGTGGTCGGCTTGCTTGAGGGGGGGGATCTGTAAGGATTCCAGTCCTGCTTTTACTGTTTGCCTCAACTCACCTTCCTCACCTGTACTTAAGGCATCACCCCGCCCCAAACAAGGGCTTAGTTGTTGAGTATTGTTTGCTGAAACCAGTGCTCTCTTTCTTATAAGCTATATACTTAACAAAAGAAGTTTTACTTCTACTACTTTAACATTTGGATTTACAAATACCAGCTGCAGTTTGGTCACAAAGGGACTAATAACAACTAGTCTCATTCATCCTGAAGATTGCTATTCCAAGAAGTATTATGTTATTCAACTCCTCATCTCTACAGGAATTGCTATCTAATTTCCAACAGGAGGATTCTACCAACTACTACTACGGTATTAGTATCAAATCTAATTTACCTTGGATGCCTTAGGTAACGGCTAATTACAAATTTCATGTTTCCTTTTTGAACTTTTGTAAACTGACTTTGTCTCTCAGAAATTACTTTGATTGCAACGAATGTTTTATTTAATTCTATGAACTTCCTTTGAATACATTCTCATACCGGACAGTAACGGACTTTATGTGACGTCACACAGCTTCATACATCTCAGCGTGCCATACAGCTCCTTACAACTCAGCGTGTCTCACAGCTCTATTTACAATCACTAGTCTGTGTTCAGATTTCCACGCTGCAAGCCTTAATCTGTGTGCTGTGTCTCGCAGCAGGTCACGCCCCTGTCAGCAGCTGCAGTCTGTGTGTCTCACATCTCTCATGCCTCAGTGATTATTACAATGAACACTATCTCTCACATTTGGGTTTGAGCACAATTATTGTCAAAAGTTGTTATTAATAATAATACTTATTTTCAGCCTCTAAATATTTATATGGTATAACGATATAATATAACCATATAAAGACTTACTGCCATTACTTATAAAAATCACTCTGAATAAAACAGTCTATGCTGATATAATAGCCTGTACTTCAGTTGTGAAACAAATATAATTTATTTAGACTCTGCAGTTGTGATTCAAATAACCAAGGAACCTGATAATCCTGTATCCACTCCTCCTACTCACCACAGTGTGCTGAACCAAGAGTAACTTACCTGCCTGCAGCCTCCATTGTTCTCCTGGACTCACTTGTTATGCTCTACGTGTTATATCACTGCTTCATCCGTGACTCTCACATTAACCGCTCCTCATACCGATGTACACAGGAACTGCAAGTATATTTTGTATCGTACAAACAAACTTATAACAGAACATTTGTTATAATTGACTTTAATATGCTTGCTATAAAATTGCATTGCTAACTAACCTGCTTCTCATAATTGCCTTCTGGATTTAACCTCTGATCTGTGTGATATCCTTTCATTACATACTCATCTAAACTGAATCATTACTTTACACGCTGAGTATTCATCTGTTTGCTACATTTAAAATCATCCACTACGCACAAAATATAGAGGGGGGGGGCAGGAGGGGTGGGCCAGTATGGTAGGAATATATTGTGAGAGCGAGAGTTACTCGTAATGCTACGGCTACATTACCAAAGAGAGAAGGACAGAGTCGCATCAAGACAACCTGATCAGTATGATAGGACTATTCTGTCACAGGTGATGGACATGAAGGGCCTGGGGGAGAGTAGTAGCTATCTGGTATCAGTAATATGTATTAAGTATTGCTCTACCTGATGTGTAGTGACTGGGCTGTTGGAACATAAGGATCTAGTAGTAGGTAAGACAGGGTAGGTTATTATTTTCTGGGGTTCCACCCGCAAACCCATAAATATAACACTAAGAGCACTAAATAACCTAGACTCAGTTTAGTAACTTCCTTCAAATATCCCTGGCCACCCCCATGAGAGATGTCCTAAATATAGATATGTAGATATCATACTATCATTACTTGTCAGCTATGTGGGTGATTGAGATGGTATACCACTATGGCAGCGGGCTACATCTCTCCATAGGGGGGGTAGCCTATAGAAATGCTCCAATGTGTAGGTCTGTAGTAATACAGAGACATAGTAAAATATGGCTTATAATAAAAAGTTACTAACTGTAAGATTCAATATGTAGGGTATCTAAAGAAAGAGGTATTTGTCAAATGTTTAGCATGCAAGTGACCTAGGAGGGATGAGTAAACTTTGAAGCTTATATATACGTGTAAGTCCACTCCCTAACTTCATCTAAAAATGTTTACATTCTGACACAGTATTGTTTGGGCACTATTATTTGGGGAAGCCTACATATCTGATTTGGGTTTTTTTATGAGTGGTATAAGAATATAAAGGGATGTGTAGCGTGAATCTATCGGTGGCTCCCATTCAATAGCCGGTAGCAGGCGTTGTGTACCTATGTATTTTAAATAGCATTAGTGAACATAGCCCTATTCCTGAAGTTATAGGAGATGATATGTAAAAGAGTAAAAATTAAAGCAGAAAGCTGAGCGTCTCCACGGGGACAGAGATGGTGGGCCTATGGGTGTATGCTAATCATAACCTTGTCACTTCTCATGTCTAAGTAATGGTGCGACAACTTAATAAATTCCTGTTTATGTCTTCTAAAACTGCAAACTAACTAACATGCATAGTCATCAGAGTATACGTGAAAATGCATATAGTTGGTATCATTTAGGTAATATCATCAAACCCTAGCGATAATGCTTAAGGTAAAAATAATGGTTAAGGTATAGGTTGGAATCTGTGGTAATAAGTGATCTAGCTGCACTGCTAGAGAGTTAAGATGTTGCAAAGTGATACAGCAGACTGTAGCTGCTTAGAAATGGGGAAGTGAGAAAGGGGAGGCAGAGTATCAACCTAGCTTAGGCACTCAATCAGGGCAAAAACCAATATAGAACTATAAGGAGAAATATATATCGCTTAATGCCGTTCCCTGAACATAATACACAGTCAGAACAACAGTAGTGATACATTGAAAAAAGACTTGACTGTCTCCAAATAAGTATAGGAGATGTGGGCTAAGCATAATAAACATCAAGAATTTTTTTGGCAGTAGCAGATATACCGTATGAAAACTTTGAGTAAAGAAAAGCAATACCCATTGTGTACACAATAAATATTCATATAGATAGTCAGGAGTTTTACATTGATATATATGTAGTTCACCAGTGACTCATGTTAAAATATGAGGCTGGGGAACATAGTATAAGTACTAAATCTCTCTAATCAGAATACACCTATTCAGCCCTCTAATGTATGTATATAGGAGGCTGTTTAGTAGCTGCAAATTTTAGGTATAGAAACCTCTCAATGATATTGCATAAGGCATATCTACTGTCTACCTCAAGGTAGATCCTATGCGCTAGCACTCTGCTTACTCAATTATAGCTATATTCATAAGTACTACATTCTAATATCTGAGAGCAACTAAAACACTGGGTGTTAATATTTTAGATATTTAAGTAAGCATGTAATGTCAAGGTGTCTGTCACAAGTAGGCATGAGATGGCTGGTTCTCATACCTCCTATATCTGAGAGTACATGGTCAGAACTCATCCCAGTATATAATTAAATAGTTATGTATTTTAGAGGGTATTAATTGTGCTAATATTGTAGCCCCCAAGATTTTAATGTCACAATGTTCTATAGTAAATATAAGGGAAAGACATACAAGGGGAAAATGTAATTGATTATTATGGCAAATTGTGCTAAAATATTGAGGGTGCGCATCTAATATATATTCTCTGTGACTATACAGTCTCTGTGACTGTAAGTGATGCTCATCTGGATAAATATAATATCAAATAAATAATTAGTACTACCATAATTTGCAGAGACTATAATCCGTTAGCCACATTATGAATACAGTTTACCAACATGAAAGCTGACTGAAGCTGCACGTCCCAACTATAACATGTCAAACTTTAGAGTCATCATTAGTATTAGTAGTTCGTATGGGATACATAAGGAGGGTCTTTTTAGATTAGGTTTAATATCATCATCCCAGTCACCCAATCCCAGTCCGGGGAACGGAGCGAAGGATAGCAGAATTCCACTGCATGACAATTGATACTGTGGTAGTGGTCATCAGGTCAAGCCATGTCAGAAGAACTGAGGATAAAGTCTCCAGAAGTAGAGTCGCTGCTTTCAGGCTGGCTCCGGGCTCTGAACGTTTCAGAAATTCCCTATTGTAAGTTGGAAGCATACAATCCGGTGTCAAGAAAACCGCACTGATAAGGATCTCACTGGTGATGTCCATATCATCAGCAATCTCAATAGAAGTCTCCTGGGCAGTCTCATTAGCTGCTGAGGACAGCCGACTTTGACCTCGTTCACTATAGGTTCCCAGGCATGTATACTTCACTAAGCACAATCGATTGTTGCAAATATGAAAAATTGTACTCATGCTGGCTCTCCGTTTGCACAAATCGCCAAATACTCTCTGTTAGTGTCCCACCCAGACGGATTCAAGGAAGACTCCTGTCAGGCTCACTGCTGCAAGGCATATCGATGTACCTGTCCCTTTAAATAATAAACTCTGATTAACAACTTTCTCTATAAAACCTCTAATCTACTATCCTACATTGCTTGTTATTGACCGTCTGCCACCCAGTGGTAGCTAAACGGTATTATCCTGAGCCTTGCCTGTTTCCCTGCTCCTCTCTGAACCTTGCCTGCACAGCCTCTCTCTGAGTACCGGATCTACTTTAAATCACACACCATCAACAGAACTACCTGAGCCCTGATCAAGCTCTCTACACCGGACCAGCTTACTCCCCACTGGGGTTCTCTATACCGGATTCCAGACCTCACTCTCTAGAGTATTAACTTCCACTCAGGTACTTTTAAAAGTTCAGTTGTTACAAGTTTGTTCTTACTGCTACAGCCTGTATTTTCAGTTCACCCTAAAGAGCAACCTGTCAGTTTTTCTTTTGTTGTGCACATTTCTCTTATCCTCTCAAAATACCACATATATATATATATATATATATGAATAAGTTGATCAATATTTATCCGCTGCATAGCTGTGCTTTATGATAATTATTTTTCACAAGTACTTTGTAAGTGTGTTCTTTTTTTATTTGGGATTCACAGTGAGAGACACTGCTATATAAAAGCAGTGTTAATACCAAACACATGTGATATCAATAGTGTTTTCTCACCTATTCCCTAATATCAACCTTGCTGACTGTTAAATGTGCTGTTTGACACTATCACTCATGATAGTTTATGTCACTTAGCAATATTTCATTCTGCTACAATCATTCATATTTTTTAGTACAAGTATGATTCTCAGCAGCTGTGGTTCACACAACTCCTTATATGAATCTCATTACTAGCTATCGTATCTGAGTCTGACAGAATAACAAGCCAATTAATACAAAATGGACCCAGCTGAGATGACTACAAGTATGCAGAATCTAAAGCAAAGAGTTGATTTACTAACAGAGGGCTTATCCACACTTAAGGCAGAAAACACTGCACTTAAAGCTTACATTAAAGAATACATAGAACCTAAGTTGCTTACATCAGAACCACCAATAAGTCTCCCTGATAAATTTTCTGGTGACAGATCTCAATATAGAGATTTTAAAAATGCCTGCCTTCTGCTTTTCACAATGAAACCACAAACCTACCCAAATGATAGGTCACGTGTCCTGACTATCATTTCTTTCTTGAGAGGTGAGCCCCGTACATGGGCTAATACCTTTTTTGAGACAAATGACACTATATTGAACTCACTTGATGCCTTCCTAACAGCTATGGGTCAATTATATGAAGACCCGTTCAAACAACAGACTGCTGAGACAGCTCTTAGGGCTCTGAAACAAAAGAAAAGAATTGTAGAAGAGTACATCTCTGACTTTAAAAGATGGGCAAAATATTCCCAGTGGAATGATGTATCTCTTAAAAACCAGTTTAGAATCGGTCTATCTGATCCTATTAAAGATGAGCTGTCTCGCATAGACTTACCTCCCACTTTAGAGGGGCTTATAAATCTAACCATTACTATAGACAGACGTCTCAGAGAACGCATGCATGAAAGGTCTTATCAGGACACACACTACAAAAAGCACTATAACACTGCCACACCTCAGGCCTCTAGTAAATCAACAGCTGAACCTATGGATGTCGGGTTCCTAAAAGGACCCATATCTACCCAAGAGAAAAATAGAAGACAAGAGAACAACCTGTGTTTATATTGTGCTTCAGAAGAACATACTGTAAAAGACTGCCCCTCCTTGCTGAGACAACGAAAGGGTAAGAACTATTCAACCTTATCCTGCTGTAATACTTATGACTCCACCACAACCTATTGTAAAATTAATCTTCTATTACAGTGGGATCTTCTACGGGTCAAAGTTCCAGCCATTATTGACTCTGGGGCAACCGCCTCCTATATTGATAAGGAATTCACCTATAATAATAAAATACCACTTGTGCACAAAAAATCTCCTATTTATTTGCGTGGTATAGATGGTAAGATCCTTTCCTCAGGTCCAGTTGAATATCAAACAATACCCCTTTTAGTATCCACGACTGACCATCACAGGGAATATATGTCTTTCGATGTCATTTCTTCACCAGTTTCCCCTGTTATCCTGGGTTTAACGTGGTTGAGTCTACATGACCCCAAAATATCCTGGGAAACACTCTCTCTCAGCTTCAATTCTAGATACTGCACTACCACGTGTTTCCCTATGCCTATCCTACTCACTCCCCAGGCAGATACTGAGAACTAAATACCCAATGAATACAGGGATTTTATGGGTTTATTTAACAAAACTGAGTCAGAGAGTTTACCTCCCCATAGGAAGTACGACTGCCCTATAGACATAATACCTGGAGCAGAGATTCCCTGTGGGCACATTTTTCCCCTCTCTAAAACAGAGCTTGATCATTTAAAATCGTATTTAGAGGAAAACCTAAGGAAAGGGTTTATCCGCCCCTCGACATCACCGGCGGGAGCCGGAATATTCTTTGTAAAAAACAAGGACGGCTCCCTAAGGCCTATTATAGACTATAGACAATTGAACAAGATCACAGTAAAGAACAGATACCCTTTGCCCCTAATCCCAGAGTTAATCGAGAGGTTAGAAGGGACCAAGTTCTTTACGAAATTGGACCTTCGGGGGCGTATAATTTAATCAGAGTGCGAAGTGGCGACGAGTGGTTAACGGCGTTCAGGACCCGATACGGCCACTATGAATACACAGTCATGCCGTTCGGGCTCTGTAATGCCCTGGCCACTTTCCAGTATTTAATAAATGATCTCTTCAGAGATATCTTAGATGTTTATATAGTCATATATCTAGACGATATATTAATATACTCTAAAACACTCTCTGAACACGTTCTACACGTCAGACAAGTCCTATCTCGTTTAAGGAAAAACCACCTGTATCTCAAACCAGAGAAGTGTATATTCAATTCTCAGACCATAGCTTTTCTTGGGTATATCATCAGTTCCTCAGGTATAAATATGGAGGAATCAAAAATACAAATCATTAAAGATTGGCCTGTCCCTAAGTCTAGAAAAGAAGTCCAAAGTTTCCTGGGCTTTGCGAATTTTTATCGCAAATTCATAAAAAATTTCTCTGCCCTCACTAAACCATTAACGATGCTAACAAGGACTAGCATACCTTTTAGATGGAACCCCGCAGCACAGGAAGCTTTTGAGCTGTTAAAACTAAAGTTCACTACCACTCCTATCCTTAGGTTTCCTAATCCAGAGTATCAATTTATACTGGAGGTCGATGCCTCGGACGTTGCTGTGGGTGCTCTTCTTTCACAAAGAAAAGGCTTAAAACAACCTCTCCATCCTGTTGCTTTTTTCTCTCGATCACTGAATTCTGCTGAACAGAACTACCCCATTGGGGAAAAAGAAATGTTAGCCATTAAACTATCACTCGAGCATTGGAGTCACCTACTCGAGGGTACAAGTGTTCCTATATTGATCTATACGGACCATAGAAATTTACAGTACTTGAAAAGCACTAGGACCCTCTCCTCCAGGCAAGTAAGGTGGAATTTATTCCTCACCAGATTTAATTATCAGATAGTATATCGACCAGCAAGTCAGAACCATAAAGCAGACGCCCTCTCCAGGTTACCCTGTTATGTACGGAAGCCTATACCTGATACCAGCCTAATCCCTAAAGACAGGTTCGTTTCTTTTATCTGTGACTTCAAACCACAGCTACTACATGAACAAATGGAGGATCAAACAAAACCATTATCGCTCCTGCACAAGAGAAAGAATAAATTATACTACCACCAAGATCAGTTGTACATTCCTCCAACTCGTAGACAAATGGTTCTTCAAACCATCCACGATTCTTCGCTCGCTGGACACCCGGGAATGAAAAAGACACTAGAACTCGCAAAGAGATCCTACTGGTGGCCTAACATGGCCAGTGAAATAAACCAATATGTAACATCCTGTCACAAATGCACTGTTTCCAAATCAACAAAACAAGCACCCTATGTATTTCTACTGCCCTTACCTACTCCATCAATTCCATGGTCAGAAATAGCACTTGATTTCATAGTAGACCTACCTGTATCGAACAACTTTAATACCATTTTAGTAGTAGTAGACCTATTCAGTAAAATGGCACATTTCATTTCATATCACAAATTGCCTACCGCCATGGAAACCATCCAATTACTCATAAAACATGTCTTCAAACACCATGGCCTTCCTACTACTATCTTGAGTGACAGAGGCAGTCAATTCTCTAGCAGGTTATGGACGAAGTTTTGCGAATTATTTATGATTGACAAGAGACTCACTACTGCATATCATCCTCAAAGCAACGGACAGACAGAGCGATGTAACCAATGGATCGAACAATATATACGGCTGTACTGCTCTGATCAACAAAACACATGGTCCCAACATTTACCATATGCTGAATTTTCATTTAATAACACTATCATTACCTCCACTGGGACTACACCATTCTTCGTGAACTACGGGTTTTCACTCCAGGTTTCATCTACACCCCGATAACCGTACCACTTTCCCAGGTTTATCTGAACTCTCCGATGCCATCTCTGCCAGCTTCTCTGCTACACAGAATGCTATTGAATCAGCGAAGGAAACACAAAAAAAGTTTTACGATAGGAAAAGAAGAAAACCGCCCCCGTATGCTGTAGGTGACCTTGTCTGGTTATCCACAAAAAACCTGAAGCTCAACACTCCTTCAAAGAAATTCTCTCCTTTATTCCTGGGACCCTATCACCCGAATACTCAACGTGAATGCTGTCACCCTGAAACTACCGGACAGCATGAAGGTACACCCTACCTTCCATGCCTTCTAAAGCCCTACAAGGCTTTAAGAAACGTTCCTTCGGATTCTGTCCCTCAGATATCAATAGACCCTACTACCGAATATGAAGTTCGAGCAATTCTTGATTCCCGGTTGTTCCGAGGGGTGTTGCAATATCTTATCAGTTGGAAAGGGTATTCTTCGGAGCACGATTCCTGGGAACCTGCTAGTAACATCTCTGCACCTCGACTGGTGTCGCTTTTCCATAGGAGGAACCCGGATCGGCCGCATCCTGAGCACCGGAGCTGCTCCTAGAAGGGGGGATACTGTCAGGCTCACTGCTGCAAGGCATATCGATGTACCTGTCCCTTTAAATAATAAACTCTGATTAACAACTTTCTCTATAAAACCTCTAATCTGCTATCCTATATTGCTTGTTATTGACCGTCTGCCACCCAGTGGTAGCTAAACGGTATTATCCTGAGCCTTGCCTGTTTCCCTGCTCCTCTCTGAACCTTGTCTGCACAGCCTCTCTCTGAGTACCGGATCTACTTTAAATCACACACCATCAACAGAACTACCTGAGCCCTGATCAAGCTCTCTACACCGGACCAGCTTACTCCCCACTGGGGTTCTCTATACCGGATTCCAGACCTCACTCTCTAGAGTATTAACTTCAACTCAGGAACTTTTAAAAGTTCAGTTGTTACAAGTTTGTTCTTACTGCTACAGCCTGTATTTTCAGTTCACCCTAAAGAGCAACCTGTCAGTTTTTCTTTTGTTGTGCACATTTCTCTTATCCTCTCAAAATACCACATATATATATATATATATGAATAAGTTGATCAACATTTATCCGCTGCATAGCTGTGCTTTATGATAATTATTTTTCACAAGTACTTTGTAAGTGTGTTCTTTTTTTATTTGGGATTCACAGTGAGAGACACTGCTATATAAAAGCAGTGTTAATACCAAACACATGTGATAGCAATAGTGTTTTCTCACCTATTCCCTAATATCAACCTTGCTGACTGTTAAATGTGCTGTTTGACACTATCACTCATGATAGTTTATGTCACTTAGCAATATTTCATTCTGCTACAATCATTCATATTTTTTAGTACAAGTATGATTTTCAGCAGCTGTGGTTCACACAACTCATTATATGAATCTCATTACTAGCTATCGTATCTGAGTCTGACAACTCCTCAGTGCAATGGCGGACAATCTTGATGCGTCACTTCTTAGTACTCTGCTTCGCTACTGAGTACTCTCCCTTGATCCACTTACATGTATATCGCAATAGTTCCCCCTTCTTTATTGCTTCATTTTGTGCGGTATAGGAGCATCACAATAGCGCTGTGCCCTGACATCAGCAAGAGTTTCCACAGAGACTCAAGAAAGTGCAGCCATCTCGCTCCTTAGTTGGCTTCGCCACCCGTAGTGGAGGATTTTAAATTCACATTTTACCTCCCCCTAATTTTAAATGATGTTGTATTTTCCCCCAAAATCAACTTCCCCCAGCAGTGATTCAAACCTTCTCCCAGCTGATGAGTGGAAAAAAACACAAAACAGTCTGTCCTGGGATGGTTATGAATCACTGCCCTAACCCTAGCTAAGCATATAAGCTGTGTGAACAGCGATGCTTTGGTGTAAAGGAAATCTGCTGAAAAGCAGACTTGAAGTAAAAAGGTGTGTCATTGTGAACCTAATTTGCATATCTTACCCAGAATCCTTTGCTGCATTGGAAACAATGTAATTCAGAGTTTTTTTGTGTGAAAAACAAGCCTTCTGGCCTGTCTAGATTTGTTAATGAACTACACAAAGAGTTATTTTCTCTATATTTTGTGTGTAGTGGAGGATTTTAAAATCACCTTTTACCTCCCCCTAGTTTTAAATGTTATTGTATATATATATATATATATATATATATATATATAATTAATATAAATATGCATTTTGCGTATCGAGTTTCGCAATTTAGATTTAAACACGGTCGGGTTAGTGCACATTAGTAACCTTAAGGCATGTTTTTGAAATATTACATATAAAATATAAAAACGTAATTAAAAATTATTAAACATACTGTTAAATATTCTGAATAATCTACAGAATATAAATATATATCTAAATAATTTTAAAAAAAATATTTTCTATGTAATATTTCAATAATGGCCCTAAAGATTACTACATTTTGATGTGCGCTAACCCAACCTCATTAACATCTTAATTGCATATTTTACATTCCTATGTTCTTCACATATAAAAAATGGACTTTTTATCATTAAATACATATTTCTATATATATGTCTGATACTGTTAATGTAAAATACAAATCTATACCAATATATCTGTAGGAATAGATATATAGGTATAGGTATATAGATGTATGTATTTAAGAATAAAAAGGGCATTACCCTGTAAATATATATATATATATATATATATATATATATATATATATATATATATATATATATATATATATATATATATATATAAAGGTAACAAAAGGCAGAGTGCAGCAGACGAAATAGATAAAAGTCCAAACTTTATTACAAATGGGTTAAAAGTCCACAACATCCATGGGAACAGTGAGTGAGACACAGTCACTTGTGCAAAACGGCTGACATGTTTCGACCCTCAGGTCGTAATCATAGCTGTTTAAGGAAACACCTTACAACCTATTTAAGGGAGTAGGTTACATCTCATTGGTTAAAAGATAATGAATTAAAAATTCAACAAGGTGTGTCAATAGGTAATTTCATTGCCTGCTCATACAATTTTAAACTCCTGCTTCCACAATTTAAAGAGCCCTATACAAAAGATGCTTTATATTAAAGTGTAGATAAGTCACTGGATAAACCAGTTAGGGAAAATACATAGGTAAATAAATTGACATTGTGTTAAATATTCATAGTATGCATTATATATCATATACAATACTAAATTTGTTAAATGTAGAAATACTAGAGTTTTGAGAGTGGGACTTAAGTGAACTGAATCACTAAATGACTATTGGAAATAGTGAGCTGAATATCAATGCATGATGATAAACATCTTGTTTAAGAAAAATATTTAAAGTAAACCATAAAGCAAGTAAAGCAAATAAAGTGTGAAAATATATTGGTTTACATGACAAAAATCTTTGTATACTATTCATGATTCATATATTTAGCTCACTATGGTATACATATGAGAATAACAAAAAATAGAAATGGAGATAGCAATGGAGATAGCAATAGCAAATGTGGTTCTTGCACAAAAGCAAATTGAAAATGAATGTAAATACAAATGTAAATGTAAATACGCTGCAGAAGAGGGAGATAACCATCGGACAAAAGCCCCAAAAATGACAACTATTTCCAGAAATTGATTAAGTCATATTCAGAGTTAAGGCCATTTGGCACCCTAGTTTGGAGCTTGAAAATCCAGTACATCTCCCTCTTCTGTAGCAACTTCTCTCGGTCGCCACCTCTAGGTGGACAGAGAACCCTCTCTATAGCTTGCCATCTCAAAGTATTGATGTTATTGTATTATATCTACACACATACATACATACATATATACATATACATATTTAGACATGTGTATGTATGCATGTATCACATGAGACCTTATATCTTTGAGACCTTATATCTTTTTAATGCATTAAAAAAAAATATCAGACAGTGTTATTATGAGTGTAACTTTACTGTTAAATTTAGGTTTGATGTTTTTTGTGAACCTTTTTAGTTGAGCAGTTAACAAGAGCTCTGAAGTCATGATAAACAAACGTGAGTTAAATTAATTTACGCTCAAGCTAATGTTTCTACTTTCAACTTATAAAACAAATGCTGCTTCCGACCTGCACAAAGAGCTGTGAAATACCCCTTATCACTTGCACACAACAGTTAGCGAACCTATTCTTGATCCAGCCCTAATTTTGGTTCCCATGCACCATACAACTTTACCTTTAATCAATTGTTCACTGAGCTAAATGTTGTCCTGAAACCCCAAATTGAATACATGCTCTCTGACTTTTATAAAATCTTATTCAGCACAGATTAATTGTCCTCTGCACATTAGCAAATTAGCTATGAGAAGAGGAACCTTACCGTGAAATCATTTATTGAATGCACAATTAAGATCCATTGCTTAAACTTAAAGGAGAAACATAGTAATGTATCAAATCAAATACATTAAATCTGTGGTATATTGTAATATTTCAATAAAAGAATACCCAGAAGTGACCAGGCAGTAGCACAGAAATAGACAAGACAGGTTATGTAGGAGCAGCCAGAAGGAACACACGTGATGTAGCCAACATGAATACAAGCAATAATGGTAAATATGAATATTTACTTAAGTGTCCATCAGGAATACATGCAATAATACTCAAAAGCAGTAACAGTACACAAGCAACCATAGTCAGAATGAACACAGACAGCCATGGTAAGCAGAAATACATGCTAAAGTGGCTAATAGGATGCAGGCAATATTGGTAAACATAAACATTTTCAGCAATGACCAGTAGAAGCCTTGCCTGCAAGCTTTTCTGCAATAATAAAATGTACTAATGGATTGGAACATTATTTTTTGTTATTATACTAACAACCCTTTAAAAATAGAGCTCTTGTGTTTAGTAGGTTACTTGTGTACAGTTCTTGAATTTTATAAATGGATCTGCTGTAGTTGTGGAT
This sequence comes from Bombina bombina, assembly GCF_027579735.1. NCBI lineage: Eukaryota > Metazoa > Chordata > Amphibia > Anura > Bombinatoridae > Bombina > Bombina bombina. The sequence goes on from NC_069501.1 coordinate 314,819,791, forward strand.
CCGTATCTGTCCTGGAACCTATGCAATTATGGGACCTTACTTTATATTTTTGTGGGTAATTTTGTTTTCTCTGCTACCACTATTCCTTTCCACTCCAATTACCTTTTTTCATCTTTTGCCTGATATCAATTGCTCACACAAATTCCTGACACACACCTCTCCAAATGCTATTCTCAGCTCCTGTATTTAATGCAAATTAATTGTGATAGCATCTTTAAAGGATCATGGAGTAAACAAATAAACTTTAAATATTCAGATAGTTTTAAAAAAAAAACTATAGTACTCAAGTTATGGACTCATTCCTGACCCTACCCTAGTATGCTGCCATGGTAATGAGTTAAGTTTTAACAAAGGATACCAAGAGAAAGAAAAAATTGATAGCAGAAGTAAATTGTTTGTTTTTGTTTTTTATATATAGTATGCTGTCTAAATCACAAAAGTTCGATATTGACTAGTATGTCTCTTTATTACACACAGAAAAAAAAGGAAAACCTGGAAATATCATATAAGTAATTAAGGTTTACACATTGAATTAGATGTTATGTAAATTTATTGCAATGGTTTTAAAATAAAGGTTTTTGGGGGAAAATGGAACAGTAGACAATTATTCTTGTAATCAGACATTTTAGTGCAGGTTGTACATCATTTATGTTTATTAGCATTTTTTTGTGCAAATCTCCTTTCAAATTAATATTCTGTAAAAAGAACAGTATAGTGTATCAGGTGACTAAATGCATTACCGTTCCAGATTTTTTATTATTAATCTTACCTTTTACTTATGATGTATAATCATCCCATACAAATGCAATAGAACACTCAAAAGAACAATTTGTTAGAAAAGTAACAAGTGGGAGGAAAAAAAATGCATGAGTGAAAACAAATTGATGTGTCAAGTAAAGGAATGACAATTGCCGTGATGTGTTTATGATAGTGCATAGCTTTTGGAATAATTACAGAACATTTGAAAAATAACAGAAATTTCATTTTAAAAATATGATTTTTTTAATAAATATTTTAGTAAAATACAGAATATATAATGCACATTGTAAACATACAATCAAATTATTGTTCCCTATTGTGAGTTTTTCAATCCAGGTATCCCAGTTTACCTTGATCAGCTAGACCAAGTGACGATTATAAACAGGAATAATTTTAGAGGTAATTATTTCTAACCTGTTGTGTTTTCCAAGAATAGTGCTACAGTCTCATTGTGGCACTGAATTTTCAGCACTAAACCTTGCCCTCAATATTGAAATGGACAAACTACCTTATCTACTAAATTGAGTTAGATAATTATAGAGTTGTTCACACTTATGTGTGTCTTGATATGCAGGTGGCCCTCGTTTTACAACGGTTCAAATTACACCGTTTCAGAATAAAAAACTTTTTTTCCAGTCATGTGACTGCTATTGAAAAGCATTGAGAAGCAGTGCATTTATTAAAATGGCCAGTAGGTGGAGCTGTCCGCTTGTGTTGCAGCAAAGCCAAGCAAGCTGAAATTAATCAGTTTAACCAGACCTGAGCTATCGAGCAGATTTCAAAGGAACAAGATCTTCCTGTCTATAAATCAGTCCAGATTGGAATGCATAGAAAGAACTGTTTGCAGAAAAATGCAAGTGAAGTCTGTGTTGTGTGATTATTTTATTAGGTTTATAATGCTGTTTAGCAAATGTTTTTGTTCATTTAACTTAGTTTAATTAGATATTTTGTGTTGTGTGATTATTTTATTAGGTTTATAATGCTGTTTAGCATTTAAAGTCTTCATTTCAAAGATTTAAAAATAATGTATTAGGTGTTACTTATGACAATTTTGAGAGGGGACTGGAACTTATCTCCCTCACTTCCCATTGACTTACATTATAAACTGGGTTTCAATTTACAACAGTTTCGATTTACAACCATTCCTTCTGGAACCTAACCCCGGCATAAACTGAGGACTACCTGTATTTGGTTTTATGCCATAGATTCCTCTGGGGATAGGTGGCTCCTTTAGGTATGACAGATGGCTGTGTACTTGACTAAGAACCAAAATGTTTACATAATAAATACATCTTCCTTTAACCCTTTGAGTGCTAAGCACTTTCCCACCTGGGTGCTAAGGTTTTCTTAAGGGTTTTTTATTTAATATTTTTAAAATTATTTTTTTTTACTTTTTTATTTATCCCCAAGACTTACATCGATGGAAAGGTTAGGCGATTATCTTTCCAACGGTGGGTCTTGGGGGTCTGTAGCTGCTTAGATGCCTGAGATACAGGCTTCTAAGCAGCATGCCCCCTGCTCCTATATTTAACATTGTTACTGTTAAATAAAGTTGCGCGGTGATGTCATCACGTTTATTGCGCGTGACGTCACCACGCAAAACAGAAGCCCCGGAGATGCCTTTCATTATGCAGCACTGATCGCCGGGGTAGGAGCCGGTGGGAGCCCCCAGATCTCCCACAAGTTTGGAATGTGCTAGTGACGGCTCTGAGCCGTCATTAGCACCAGAGTGGGAAACTCTGTGGAGGCTCAGAGTCGTCATTAGCACTCAAGGGGTTAATAAAAACACTTTTTTCTTCTTATTGCTGAAGTCTTCAAGCTCTTCTACTTACTGCAACAGGTGCTTTTTTTTAAGACACAGCACATTCTGAATTATAAAAATGATTCCTCCTCTATTTGTAGAGGCTTATGCACAATCCTGATTGGTTAAACTGTGTAACCAATCAGGGTTGCAAATGTGGTAAGAAAAATGGATCTAGGAAAATAACTGATTTATAGGCTCTAAGAAATTTAGGGAAGAAAGACATATTATCAAGTGAAGATTATGTCCTCACTGTGGACCTAATACTTTCAAATTCTCTGGGCTGGTGGGATTCTATAAGAATGCTTGCCAGTACTTCTGTTTCCCTGGTGAAATTCTATAAAGCCACTTTTTACCCTGGGAAGGAGATGCATATATTACAAAAGTGCAGAATTAAATTTGTAATTTAAAAAAAATCATACAAATTGAATATTTGAACCGTTCACACAAAAATACACAGAAAATAGAATGTATTGTTAAGGTGCATCAAAAATCGTAACAAAATTGTTCACCAAAAATCATATTTTATCAAAAACGTAGAATTTGTATGTAAATTGCAAAGGAATACTTTGTATTAAATATGTGTAGCTTATATCATAATTTAAGTATACTGTATGTGCAAAAAACACAAAGAAATTCATGGTTATAAGTACAAAGTGCAAAGAGTAATTGTTTTTAGTTCTTTGTAAAATGGGTTATATTAGCGTATATGAGATTTTCTCCCCTTTAATTTGTTCTCATTGATCATTTTTTCCTGTTTGAGTGTACTAAATTGTTTAAAAGCAGCTTGTTTACCCTTATTTTGGCATTTGAGATATCTGACCCTAACACCCCATAACATAAATATAATTAAAATAAATATATATAAAAAATACTATCATTACCTAAATAATTCCTATTTAAAACTAAATACTTACCTATAAAATAAACCCTAAGCTAGCTACAATATAACTAACTAATATCTATCGTAGGGTTTATTTTTATTTTACAGGCAAGTTTATATTTATTTTAACTAGGTAGAATAGTTAATAAATAGTTATTAACTATTTAATAACTACCTAGCTAAAATAAATACAATTTGACCTGTAAAATAAAACCTAACCTGTCTTACACTAACACCTAACCTAACCCTAAAATTAAATAAATTCCCTAAATTAAATACAATTAACTAAATTCAATACAGTTAGCTAAATTACAAAAAACAAACAAACACTAAATTACAGAAAAAAACAAATTACAAGATCTTTAAACTAATTACACCTAATCTAATAGCCCTATCAAAATAAAAAAGCCCATCCAAAATAAAAAAAACCCTAGCCTAAACTAGGGGTTAATAGCCCTTAAAAGGGTTTTTGCGGGGCATTGCCCCAAAGAAATCAGCTCTTTTACCTGTAAAAAAAAATACAAACAACCCCCCAACAGTAAAACCCACCACCCACACAACCAACCCCCCAAATAAAACCCTAACTAAAAAACCTAACACTAACCCCGAAGATCCACTTACAGTTTTGAAGAGCTGACATCCATCCTTAACGAAGCCGGGAGAAGTCTTCATCCAAGCGGCAAGATGTCCTCAACAAAGCCGGCAGAAGTGGTCCTCCAGACGGACAGAAGTCTTCACCCAGATGGCATCTTCTATCTTTATCCTTCCCACGCGGAGCGGCTCCATCTTCAAGACATCCGGCGCGGAGCATCCTCTTTAATCGACGGCTTCTTCTGGAATGAAGGTTTCTTTAAATGACATCATCCAAGATGGCTTCCCTTAGATTGCGATTGGTTGATAGAATTCTATCAGCCAATCGGAAATAAAGGTTGAAAAAATCCTATTGGCTGATTGAATAGGATTGAGCTCCCATTCTATTGGCTGATTGGAACAGCCAATGGAATGCAAGCTCAATCCTATTGGCTGATTGGATCAGCCAATAGGATTGAACTTCAATCCTATTGGCTGATTGCATCAGCCAATAGGATTTTTCCTACCTTAATTCCGATTGGCTGATAGAATTCTATCAGTCAATCGGAATCTAAGAGACGCCATCTTGGATGACGTCATTTAAAGGAACCTTCATTCCAGAAGAAGCTGTTGATTGAAGAGGATGCTCCGCGCCGGATGTCTTGAAGATGGACCCGCTCCACGTTGGAAGGATGAAGACTTCTGCCCGTCTGGAGGACCACTTCTGCCGGCTTCATTGAGAACATCTTGCCGCTTGGATGAAGACTTCTCCCGGCTTTGTTGAGGCTCTTCAAAACTGTAAGTGGATCTTTGGGGGTTAGTGTTAGGATTTTTTAAGGGTGTATTGGGTGGGTTTTATTTTTAGATTAGGGGTTTGGGCTGCAATAGAACTAAATGCCCTTTTAAGGGCAATGCCCATCCAAATGCTCTTTACAGGGCAATGGGGAGCTTAGGTTTTTTTAGTTAGGGTTTTATTTGGGGGGTTGGTTGTGTGGGTGGTTGGTTTTACTTTTGGGGGGGTTGTTTGTATTTTTTTTTTTTATAGGTAAAAGAGCTGATTTCTTGGGGGGCAATGCCCTGCCAAAGGCTCTTTTAAGGGCTATTGGTAGTTTAGTTTAGGCTAGGGTTTTTTTTGGGGGGGGCTTTTTTATTATGATAGGGCTATTAGATTAGGTGTAATTAGTTTAAAGATCTTGTAATTTGTTTTTTATTTTCTGTAATTTAGTGTTTTTTTGTTGTAATTTAGCTAATTGTATTGCATTTAGTTAATTGTATTTAATTTAGGGAATTTATTTAATTGTAGGGTTAGGTTAGGTGTTAGTGTAAGACAGGTTAGGTTTTATTTTACAGGTCAACTTGTATTTATTTTAGCTAGGTAGTTATTAAATAGTTAATAACTATTTATTAACTATTCTACCTAGTTAAAATAAATACAAACTTGCCAGTGAAATTAAAATAAACCCTAAACTAGATACAATGTAACTATTAGTTATATTGTAGCTAGCTTAGGGTTTATTTTACAGGTAAGTATTTAGTTTTAAATAGGAATTATTTAGTTATTAATAGTAGGTTTTCTTTAGATTTCTTTTAATCATATTTAAGTTAGGGGGTGTTAGGGTTAGGGTTAGACTTAGGTTTAGGGGTTGATAAATTTAATATAATGGCGGTGACATTAGGGATGGCAGATTAGGGGCTAATAATATTTAACTAGTGTTTGCAATAAGGGAGTGCGGCAGTTTAGGGGTTAATATGTTTATTATAGTGGTGGCGACATTGGGGGCGTCAGATTAGGGGTTAATAAGTGTAGGTAGGTTGCAGCGACATTGGGGGCGGGAGATTAGGGGTTAATAAATATAATGTAGATGTCAGTGATGTTGGGGGCGGCAGATTAGGGGTTAATAAGTATAATGTAGGTGTCGGCGATGTCCGGAGTGGCTGATTAGGGTTTAATAAATATAATGTAGGTGTCGGCGATGTCGGGGGCGGCAGATTAGTGGTAAATAAGTGTAAGATTAGGGGTGTTTAGATTCGGGGTTCATGTTAGGGTGTTTGGTGTAAACATAAAATTTGTTTCCCCATAGGCATCAATGGGGCTGTGTGACGGAGCTTTACGCTGATTTTTGGCAGTTTTTAGACTTTTTCTCAGCTGGCTCTCCCCATTGATGCCTATGGGGAAATCGTGCATGAGCACGTAAAACCAGCTCACCGCTGACTTAAGCAGCGCTGGTATTGGAGTGCGGTATGGAGCACAATTTTCCTCTACGCTCACTTCTTGCCTTTTATAGCCGGGTTTGTAAAAACCTGTAATACCAGCGCTGTAGGTAAGTGAGCGGTGAAAATAACGTGCAAGTTAATACCTCACCCCTCATAAAACTCGTAATCTAGCCGAATGTGAATTACTCACACATTTCTTCATATAGAGACCATGTAGTATTGCTACTGTTCTCAATTCACCTCTACTTTAGTTTGCTATTTTTAAAATAAATACTATTATGTATTCTTTAAATTAGCATATTTTTAAATAGTGCTATAATTGGCAATATACATATATTAAAGAAAAACCAACAAAATCACTGACTTAATCAGCTTGAAAACAATTGGCTTATTTAGATTTCTGCGTAAAGGAAATGCTTTTGTATTCACTCATATTAATCTTCATTAGTGTTCCTGTCAGGTCTACATACAAAACCTGTCTGCTGGATTTAAAGCTTTAGGTAGAATCAAAGTGAGAAACATTGTTTATTTCATGATAGTAGAAAACAAACCTTAATTGGTTTCGTAATCTTAGTTTTGCTTTGTGCAAACTTGCCAATTATAAGATTACAATAAGTAATCTTTCTCTTTCCTATTTGGACTTTGCATTGACTGATTAAAACACCCACATTTATATTGATTCTTTTCAATATATTACACAAAAATTCTTTCGTTTTAAATAACCTTATTAATAAATAAATAAATAAATAAAAACTAACTTTTTAGTACTCAATCACACAAATTAAAAATGCATAGCATTCCATGATATCATTCATATTATCACATATCTTTTTCTCCAGTAATATGAAGTCAGCGGTGGAATTCTCTTAAGGCAATTTTACTTTGAGAACAGTGTCTCTTGGAAAGGAGTTTTCCCTGCTTTTGTAGTGAAGGAGATCCAAACATTATGAAAAATTGTAAAAAAAAATTGTAATTTAAACATGGTATATATTGAATAATTGAAATAAACACACAGTAAAAAAATGGTCTTGTTAAATTGTATTAACAATCTTAAAAAAAATCATATTAAAATTATTATGGGTAAAATTATATTTAAGGCACAAAGTAGAAATTGTAATAACACAACACTGCACATGCAAAATAAAAAAACCACTGAAATTTCTACTTATAGTAAAAAATGCAAAATTAATTGTTTCCCTGGTTGAGAAATGAGTCTCATGGCCTCTGAAAGGAAGCTGACAATTCAATGGGTGTATCTGAAAGTTCTCTACCTGTTCTTGACAGGTGCATCCTGTCAAATCTTGCTGTTTTATCTCACAAACTGAAAGGTGTCAAGATTCTGTCCAAAACATGTATTACCCTCATAGAAAAACATATGCATATTAAAATAGTGGCATTTGTAAGATACTATTTACCAGAAACTGGGTAATCTGATTTGTTTTTGCTTTACCAAAAACTGGTTAATCTGATTTGTATTTGCTGCACTATCTAACTTTTAAAATGAGTTCACCTGTTCCCTACTAACTTTGCTCTTCCCAGCAAAGTTTCCTTTTCCAGCAAAGTTTCTTTTTCCAGCAAATCCATTACTTTCTACAGGGGGCATCTTACAACTTACACAGACAATCATTTTTTTTTTTTTTCAGAGAACCCTCTGAGGCCAAGCGCTGTGCGTGTCAGTGTGGTTTTTCACATTTGATCTTGCTAATTTTACATGATTTGGCATATAGTATGAATTTGCCAAACAGTGCAATAAAAGCATTGCACAGTTTCTTGTCACTCACTACAATAAAATTACACAATAACTCTATACTACTAGACCCATAAAAGTGCAATGCGTCACAATAAAATTGGAACTCAATATGTTGAATGCACCAAAAACAAGCCTAGCTACTATAAAACTCATAAATGAAACTAATATGGATCTGAAAAAGCCATACGATTGAAATGCAAACATTTAGCAATTCTTAAAAATTGGTACTTGCCCCTCATCACAGCTGCAAATTGCAAGTTTAGTTAGTTATGATGAATGGAGATAAATCTATCTTGCAAGATACTTGCATCACAAGAAAACTTTCAAAAGCAAATTTGAAAACAGTTAAAGAAAAATGAAAAAGCAAACAAACAATCCCCTCCCAAAAAAACAAAAAAACAATGACAACGTTGTGAACTTTGATCTATAAAGAAAAGATACTTCACAGTATTTAGAAATTCAGCATGCCTATGGTTCAGGTGAAAAACCTATTTATGCCTCTAGAATACCCCATAATGTCCACGACCAGCCCCTTGTTTGCACCCGCTAGGTTTTGAGATTCCTCTTGTTCTATCCAGTAAGACTACCTTAATAAAGATGATGTGACAATATTTCACAATTACATTTACAAATGTATTTTCTCTTGTAAGGTGTATCCAGTCCACGGATCATCCATTACTTGTGGGATATTCTCCTTCCCAACAGGAAGTTGCAAGAGTCCACCCACAGCAGAGCTGCTATATAGCTCCTCCCCTAACTGCCATATCCAGTCATTCTCTTGCAACTCTCAACACGTATGGAGGTAGTAAGAGAGAGTGGTGTACTATAGTTAGTTTTTTTATCTTCAATCAAAAGTTTATTGTTTTTAAATGGTACCGGAGTTGTACTATTTTATCTCAGGCAGCATTTAGAAGAAGAATCTGCCTGCGTTTTTCTATGATCTTAGCAGAAGTAACTAAGATCCACAGGGCCGGACTGGGAGATCAGACCAGCCCTGGAAACTTGTATAGACCAGCCCGCCCCGCCCCCTCTGAGTCAACTCCGCCCCTTCATCTTAATCCCGCCTCATCTGGTGCAGCCCCCTACGTATATCCATTAATAGTTACTCTCTGTAAAAGTCTATTCAGTTCCGTGACCATCTGACTCCCTGGTCCTGCTGCTCCCACTGTCCACATGTGACCTCTGCTTGAGCTTCAACTTGCTGTATTACTCACTGACGCTGCGCTGCGACGCAGCTGCTTCCAGGCTGAGGCTCCCTCCACTATGTCACGTGGTGAGAACACCAGTGAAATCAACTCACACAGTGGCGTGACATCACAAGCCGCCGGCCCACCCCACCTGACCTTGCCCGCTCCCTGCATATGATGATTCCTGGGCCCGGCTGAATCCTGAGTCCTCCTCCTCCCTGGCAGCCCAGTTCCTGGCCCTCAGTGAGTGACACTGCTTTGACAGACAGTCAGACTGAGCCTGTGACTGTGAGTGAGAGAGAGACAGTCTCAGACACAGACTTAGTCACTGTCTAAGTGAAAATTATGATTCGCTATAATTTGGCTAAGGAGGGCTAGCTTATATTGGCTAAGTAAGTGAGGAGTTACTAGTTGCGGTAAGGTCCTTAGGTTAGCGCCAGCGGCCGGTTAACTTGCGGAGTCTAAGAGGGGGTTAATGTAACTTATAAATAAGTTAATAACAACAATAACAACTTTTACTACACAGTGCCGCAGCCTTACTTGTTACTAAGTCAGTTAACAGCAGGGACTGATTACCTGCCGGCGGCATCAATATCGCAAAGCTGCAATTGCAAAAATATAATTTATACAGCGGCCCACCGGGATTTTCCCCGGTATCCCGGCTGCCCAATCCGGCCCTGAAGATCCACTGCTGTTCTCACATATGTCTGAGGAGTGAGGTAACTTCAGAGGGAGAATGGCGTGCAGGTTATCCTGCTATAAGGTATGTGCAGTTATAAGTTTTTCTAGGGATGGAATTGCTAGAAAATGCTGCTGATACCGGATTAATGTAAGTTAAGCCTAAATACAGTGATTTAATAGCGACTAGTATCAGGATTACTATCAGAGATATATACTCTTATAAATTTGCAATATAAAACGTTTGCTGGCATGTTTAATCGTTTTTATATATGCTTTGGTGATAAAACTTTATTGGGGCCTAGTTTTTTTCCACATGGCTGGCTTAAATTTTGCCTAGAAACAGTTTCCTGAGGCTTTCCACTGTTGTAATATGAGTGGGAGGGGCCTATTTTAGAGCTTTTTTGCGCAGTTAAAATTACAAAATGAATCATCCAGCTTCCCTCAGCAGTCCCATGAATACTATAGGACATCTCTAAAGGGCTAAAAAGGCTTCCAAAATCGTTTATGGGGAAGGTAAGACCACAGCACAGCTGTGACAGTTTGTTGTGACTGTTAAACAACGTCTATTTTGGTTTTTTTTTTTATCCGTTTTTTGTATTAAGGGGTTAATCATCCATTTGCAAGTGGGTGCAATGCTCTGTTAACTAATTACATATACTGTAAAAATTTTGTTTGATTTACTGCCTTTTTTCACTGTTTTTCAAATTTTGACAAAATTTGTTTCTCTTAAAGGCACAGTAACGTTTTTTATATTTGCTTGTTAACTTGATTTAAAGTGTTTTCCAAGCTTGCTAGTCTCATTGCTAGTCTGTACAAACATGTCTGACATAGAGGAAACTCCTTGTTCATTATGTTTAAAATCCATGGTGGAACCCCATCTTAGAATGTGTACCAAATGTACTGATTTCACTTTAAGCAATAAAGATCATTTTTTGTCTTTAAAAAATTATCACCAGAGGATTCTGTCGAGGGGGAAGTTATGCCGACTAACTCTCCCCATGTGTCAGACCCTTTGACTCCCGCTTCAGGGACTCACGCTCAAATGGCGCCAAGTACATCAAGGGCGCCCATAGCGTTTATTTTACCAGAGGATTCTGTCGAGGGGGAAGTTATGCCGACTAACTCTCCCCACGTGTCAGACCCTTTGACTCCCGCTTCAGGGACTCATGCTCAAATGACGCCAAGTACATCAAGGGCGCCCATAGCGTTTATTTTACAAGACATGGCGGAAGTTATGAATAATACACTGTCAGCGGTATTAGTCAGACTACCTGAAATTAAAGGAAAGCAAGATAGCTCTGGGGTTAGACCTAATACAGAGCATACAGATGCTTTAAGAACCATGTCTGATACTGCCTCACAATATGCAGAAGCTGAGGGGAGCTTCAGTCTGTGGGTGATATTTTTGACTCAGGGAAGATGATTTAACCTGATTCTGATATTTCTACATTTAAAATTTATGCTTGAGAACCTCCACTTGTTGCTCAGGGAGGTTTTAGCTGCTCTGAAATGACTGTGTTACAATTGCAGTGCCAGATAAATTGTGTAGACTGAATAAATACTATGCAGTGCCGGTGTGTACTGATGTTTTTCCAATACCTAAAGAGGTTTACAGAAATTATTAATAAGAAATGAGATAGACCAGGTGTGCCGTTCTCTTCCCCTCCTATTTTTAGAAAAATGTTTCCAATAGACGTCACCATACGGGACTTATGACAGACAGTTCCTAAGGTGGAGAGAAGAGTTTCTACTCTAGCAAAGCGTACTACTATCCCTGTCGAGGACAGTTGTGCTTTTTTTAGATCCAATGGATAAGAAATTAGAGGGTTACCTTAGTAAAATATTTATTCAACAAGGTTTTATCCTGCAGCCCCTTGCATGCATTGTTCCTGTCACTGCTGCTGCGGCGTTCTGGTTTGAGTCTCTGGATGAGGCTTTACAGGTAGCGACTCCATTGGATGAACATACTTGACAAGCTTAGAGCACTTAAGCTAGCCAATTCCTTTGTTTCTGATGCCTTTGTTCATTTGACTAAACTAACTGCGAAGAATTCTGGTTTTACTATACTGGCGCGCAGAGCGCTATGGCTTATATCATGGTCAGCTGTCGTGAATTTAAAAAATAAGCTACTTAACTTTCCCTTCAAGGGGCGGACCCTATTCGGGTCTGGTTTGAAGGAGATTATTACTAATATCACTGGAGGAAAAGGGTCATACCCTTCCTCAGGACAGGTCCAAATCAAGGGCCAAACAGTCTAATTTTCGTGCCTTTCGAAACTTCAAGGCAGGTGCGGCATCAACTTCCTCTAAGGCAAAACAAGAGGGAACTTTTGCTCAGTCCAAGATGGTCTGGAGACAACCGGACCTGGAACAAAGATAAGCAGGCCAAAGAGCCTGCTGCTGCCTCTAAGACAGCATGAAGGAACGGCCCCTATCCGGTAACGGATCCAGTAGGGGGCAGACTTTCATTCTTCGCCCAGGCGTGGGCAAGAGATGCCCAGGATCCATGGGCGTTGGAAATTATATCCCAGAGATATCTTCTGGACTTCAAAGCTTCCCCCCCAAAAAAGGGGGAGATTTCACCTTTCACAATTATCTGCAAACCAGATAAAGAAAGAGGTATTCTTACACTGTATACGAGACCCATCCAGTTCCAAGGGAGGAACAGGGACAGAGTTTTTACTCAAATCTGTTTGTGGTTCCCAAAAAGAGGGAACCTTCAGACCAATTTTGGATCTAAAGATCTTAAACAAATTCCTCAGAATTCCATCATTTAAGATGGAAACTATTCGTACCATCTTAACTATGATCCAGGAGAGTCAATATAGGACTACAAAGGATTTGAAGGATGCTTATCCTCACATTCCGATACACAAAGATCATCATCGTTTTTTCAGGTTTGCCTTTCTAGACAGGCTTTACCAGTTTGTAGCTCTTTCCTTTGGGTTAGCTACAGCCCCAAGAATCTTTATGGAGGTTTTGGGGTCGCTTTGGCGGTCCTTAGGCCGTGGGGCATAGAAGTGGCCCCTTATTTAGATGACATCCTGATACAGGCGTTAAACATCCAAATTGCCAAGTCTCATACGGATGTAGTACTGGCATTTCTGAGATTGCATGGGTGGAAAGTGAACAAGGAAAGAGTTCTCTATCCCCAATCATAAGGGTTTCCTTCCTAGGGACTCTGATAGATTCTGTAGAAATGAAAATTTACCTGATGGAGTCCAGGTTGTCAAAGCTTCTAAATTCCTGCCGTGTTCTTCATTCCATTCTGCGCCCTTCGGTGGCTCGGTACATGAATGTAATCAGCTTAATGGTAGCGGCAATGGACATAGTACCGTTTGCACGCCTACACTTCAGACCGCTGTAACTATGCATGCTCAGTCAATGGAACGGGGATTACACAGATTTGTCCCCCATGCTAAAACTGGATCAAGAGGCCAGATGTTCTCTTCTCTGGTGGCTATCTCGGGTCCATCTGTCCAAGGGTATGACCTTCCGCAGGCCAGATGGGACACTTGTTACAACAGATGCCAGCCTTCTAGGTTGGGGTACAGTCTGGAACTCCCTGAGGGCTCAGGGATAGTGGACTCAGGAGGAGACCCTCCTTCTAATAAATATCCGGGAACTGAGAGCGATATTCAATGCTCTTCAGGCTTGGCCTCAGTTAGCAACTCTGAGGTACATCGGATTTCAGTCGGACAATATCATGACTGTGGCTTACATCAACCATCAAGGGGGAATAGAAGTTCCCTAGCGATGTTAGAAGTCTTAAAATGATTCACTGGACAGAGACTCACTCTTGTCTCCTATCAGCTATCCATATCCCAGGTGTTGAGAACTGGGAGGCGGATTTTTTAAGTCGTCAGACTTTTCATCCGGGGGAGTGGGAACTCCCTCCGGAGGTGTTTGCACAAGATCAAGCAGGAAAGTGCTTTTTTTTATAGCGCCTGCGTGGCCACGCAGGACCTGGTATGCAGATCTGGTGGACATGTCATCCTTTCCACCATGGTCTCTGTTTTTGAGTCAGGACCCTCTATCTCAGGGTCCTTTCAACCATCTAAATTTAACTTCTCTTAGATGGACTGCCTGGAGACTGAACGCTTGATTTTATCAAAGCATGGCTTCTCCGAGTCAGTCATTGATACCTTAATACAGGCATGAAAGCCTGTCACTAGGAAAATTTAACATAGATATGGCGTAAATATCTTATTGGTATGAATCCAAGGGTTACTCATGGAGTAAAGTCAGGATTCCCAGGATATTATCTTTTCTTCAAGATGATTTTGGGAAAAGGATTGTCAGCTAGTTCCTTAAAAGGACAGATTTCTACTCTGTCTATTCTTTTGCACAAGCGCCTGGCAGATATGCCAGACGTTCAGGCTTTGGTTAGAACCAAGCCTGTGTTTAAACCCGTTGCTTCGCCATGGAGCTTAAATCTGGTTCTTAAGGTTCTTCAAGGAGTTCTGTTTGAACCTCTTCATTCCATAGATATCAAACTTTAATCTTGGAAAGTTCCTTTTTGGTAGCTATTTCCTCGGCTCGTAGAGTCTCCGAGTTGTCTGCTTTACAATGTGATTCTCCTTATCTGATCCTCCGTACGGATAAGGTAGTCCTGCGTACCAAACCTGGGTTTTTAACTAAGGTGGTATCTAACAAGAATATCAATCAAGAGATTGTTGTTCCATTCATGTATCCTAATCCTTCTTCAAAGAAGGAACGTCTATTACACAATTTGGACGTGGTTCATGCTTTAAAGTTTTACTTACAAGCTACTACAAATTTTCATCAAACATCTACCTTGTTTGTTGTCTACTTTGGACAGAGGAGAGGTCAAAAGACTTCAGCAACCTCTTTTTCTTTTTGGTTAAGAAGCATAATCCGTTTAGCTTATGAGACTGCTGGACAGCAGCCTCCTGAAGGGATTACAGCTCATTCTACTAGAGCTGTGGCTTTCACTTGGGCCTTTTTAAAATGAGGCTTCTGTTGAACAGATTTACAAGGCGGCGACTTGGTCTGCGCTTCATACTTTTTCAAAATTTTACAAATTTGATACTTTGCTTCTTCGGAGGCTATTTTTGGGAGAAATGTTTTACAGGCAGTGGTACCTTCCGTTTAAGTACCTGCCTTGTCCCTCCCTTCATCCGTGTACTTTAGCTTTGGTATTGGTATCCCACAAGTAATGGATGATCCGTGGACTGGATACACCTTACAAGAGAAAACACAATTTATGCTTACCTGATAAATTTATTTCTCTTTTGGTGTATCCAGTGCACGGCCCGCCCTGTCACAAGAAGGCAGGTAATTTTTTTCATTTAAACTACAGTCACCACTGCACCCTATGGTTTTTCCTTTCTCTGCGTGTTTTCGGTCGAATGACTGGATATGGCAGTTAGGGGAGGAGCTATATAGCAGCTCTGCTGTGGCTGGACTCTTGCAACTTCCTGTTGGGAAGGAGAATATCCCACAAGTAATGGATGATCCGTGGACTGGATACACCACAAGAGAAATAAATTTATCAGGTAAGCATAAATTGTGTTTTTTAAGTGATCTTGTAAGTATATTGATGTCATTATTGAATTTATGCTTTCATAGTGGTTGTCAATGGTGTGTGGGATATTATTTACTGCTCTTAACACAAGTGTGGATTAGATTACAAGTGGTGCTAAATTATTAATGCAAGAGGACTCATATTTCTCAGGCATGGTACACCAGGATTGGCGTAAAGCTGATGTGGTGCCACTCTTCAAAAAGGGAAGCAGGGCTAATCCAGGAAGCTATAGACCAGTTAGTCTGACATCAATTATTATTATTTATAAAATATTTTTCCAGGAAGGATACATTGAGATTTCTCTCGTTTTCAAGTATGTCCTGGGACCACAAAACATTGCATTGATACAATAGTGTACAATAAAATAAAAAACAATGATAATACACAATATATGCAAACATTTAACATAGAACTGGTAGGACATATTAAATCAACCATGACAGGCACATTCTGTTTTGAGATATGTAGAGGGAGATCTCTTAAAGGATATTAAGCTTGGGGAAGTTTTTAAAGTGTGAGAGAGGTCATTCCATAATTGTGGTGCTCTGTAGGAAAAGGAGGATCGAGCTGCTTTCGTTTTGTATTGAGGCAAGCTAAATAATGTGCTGGTACTGGATCAGAGGTTATAGGAGGTGGGAACAGCCGGGGAGAGAATTCTGCTCAGATAGGGTAAGAGCTTCCCAGAAAGGCTCTTAAACACAAGGCAGGAAAGATGGAGAGTGCGTCTGGATTTCAGCGTCAGCCAGTTTAGTTCTTTTATCATGTCACAATGGTGGGTCCTGTAGTTACATTGTAGCACAAAGTGGCAGAACGAGTTATACAACGTATTAAGTTTATTAAGATGAGTTTGTGGTGCAGGTACATATACTATGTCCCCATAATCCATGATAGGCATCAACATTTACTGTACAATATTTTCCTTAACTGTAGGGTTGAGGCAGGATTTGTTTCTGTACAGGGCACCTAGTTTTGGATAAAGTTTAGATGCAAGTTTTTCTATGTGGAGGCCAAAAGATAGATTGGGGTCTAATAACATACCCAAGTATTTAAAAGAGTGGACTGCGGTCAGCGTGCAATTGGATTTTGTTTTGATGCGAAGATGGGAATTTTGTAATTTGTGTAATTTAGGTCCCATTCCAAAGATCATTGTGACAGTTTTGTCAGTGTTTAGGAAGAGTTTGTTTTTTGAGATCCACTTTTCTACCTCTGTGAACTGGTCTTGGAGCACTGCTTCAAGCTGCGACAGATCGGAATTGTTTGCATAGATTACCGTGTCATCTGCATACATGTGTACAGTTGATGATTTGCAGACATTAGATAGATCATTTATAAATAATGTGAATAGTAGGGGGCCGAGAATGGAACCTTGGAGTACACCACAAGTGACTGGGAAAGGGAGGGAGTCGCTGTCAGAAATGGAGACATATTGTGATCGATCTGATACATATGATCGAAACCAGGTTAACGGACGATCAGCAATACCAGAGTTTTTTAGTTTGAGCAGTAGTACGTCGTGGTCCACTGTGTCAAAAGCCTTTGCAAAATCAAGGAAAATATCTCCAGTTAGGTCTCCTTGTTCCATGCCAGTTTGAATGTTGTTGCAAACTTTTAGGAGGGCAGTTGTAGTGGAGTGATTTGGGCAAAAGCCTGATTGATCAGGGGTCAGATAGTTAGATTGTTGGTAATACTCACATAATTGCGTATGGACGCATTTTTCTAAGATTTTTGACAACGCTGGGAGCAAAGATATAGGGCGATAATTAGAAACCAAGGTTAACTCCCCACTTTTATGGATAGGCACTACTCTTGCAGTTTTCCAAAGTTTGGGTATGTATCCAGACACCAAAGATTCGTTAATTAGGGTTGTGACCGGTTTAGCAATTGCCGGCGCACTCAGCTTCAACAGCATTGCAGGGATTTAATCAGGTCCAGACTGGTTTTTCATTTTTAGATTATTAAGGTGTTTCTTAATGACATTGATGGGTACAGGTCTACAATTGAACTTCTCTATATTGGGTCTTTGCTGATTTAGTTGGGCCTGATCCACATTTGTAGTTTCAGGATGCGTGTCATTTATTAGTTTGTCAATGAGGGTGGTGGAGCATCCGACAAAATAACTATTAAAGGCATTTGCTACTTCTAAGGGGAGCTGCAGGGTATGGTTGTCCACAGAGACAGTGGGGGATTGGGAGTGGATTGGAGGATTTTGTAAGTTATTTATGAGTTTACAAAACTTTCTAGGGTTTAATATGTTATTGTTCAGATTTTCACAGAAATACTGGGCCTTGGCGAATTTTGTTTGTTTAGAGCATATACTTCGCCATTTTCTATATACACAGTGATCGTTCATAGAGCCTGTATGTTTGAATTTTAACCACAATGAATCCCGAAACTGGTACATTTGAATGAGGTCAGCTGTGATCCAATTCAGATGTGCTCCTTTCACTCTCACCTTATGCAGCGGGGCATGTAAATTCCAAACTTGTAGGAGTTCAGACTGAAAGAATTCAACTGCAGTGTCTAGATCAGGGATTAAGTTTAATCTGTGCCAGAGTAGGTTCTGGATGTCAATTAGAAAAGATTGAAGATTAATTTTTTTGAAGGATCTGGTGATCTTAACCTTAGGAGAGGATTTAGTTGCCTTTATTTTGCACACGCAGTACACTAACCAGTGATCACTAAAATTGTTAGGGAGAACACCTGCCTCCTGGATTCGGTCATGAGAAGTGGAGAGAATCCAGTCGAGCAGGGTATGATTATGGCTTTTGATGTTTATGCAAGTTGGTGAGGAGATTAATTGCGTTAGCTGCAAAGATTTAAACAGCGAGCGACAACTATTATTTTTTGGATTCAGCCAATCAATATTAAAATCTCCAAAAACCAAAATTTCACTTTTTGGGTTTTGAGCTATGGTTTCACTAAGGAGATGTCCTTTGTCAGAAATGGAATGCACAGGGGAGCTAGGTGGGCGGTAGATTCCTGCGACAATGATTGATTTACTGCACGGGATCTCAATTTTGCCAGAAAGGAAATCAATGGTGGCAGAAGAGCTATATTTTTGTAAGGGGGTGTACTTTATGGAAATGTCAGCATAAATTGCAATGCCACCTCCTCTCTTAGCTCTATCATTTCTATGGCATGAATACCCATGTATTGCAATGGCAGAGTAAGGTATTTTTGTGGTTAGCCACGATTCAGAGATCACAATGATTTTGGGCTTGTAATGTGAACACCAAGCTTGCAGTGCATCGATTTTTGGTAGTAAGCTGCAAATATTACAGTGCACAAAGGCGAGGCATTTTTTAGCTGGAAGGCTAGGAATGGAATTTGTTGCTGGACCAGGGTTAGACTATACATCATTTGCAAGGGCAAGTAACATAAGGAAAAGGAATTTGGAAATAATTTTTGTTTGGCCATATTGTGAATGTGATATTTTATAATTTTGTGAGGTGGGGGTAGGAGGGTTATTTTTAATAACCCTCCACCAGCACTCAACAGATAAGTTACAGCAACAGAGCAGGCCATGGTGTATGATAATGTGTTTTCCAGTTTGAGGTGTGTGTTTATGGTGGTAATGATAGGAACAAAATTGGAGTGAAAAAAGAGTTATCATGAATAACAGTATGGTCATATTTGGATTCATGTTAGTGGAATAAGGTGTGTAGATGGGAGGGGAAAAAAGTATATACTATTTTTGTGTGATATGTAGTTATTTGTAGGAAGAGAGGGTATGTATTCTAAAGGGTTAAGCAAAAGGAAGGATGTGTTGATTAGTGTTTGCACCTGTCATTTAATGACAAATAAAGTGGTGAGGGAGACTATCTATAAATGAAGAAATGAGCCTGGGGTGGGAGGGAAACTATCTTCCATAGGCTACCTGTTTGCATAGCAGTGGTACAGCTGAGGTGAATGTCTGTATATTCTTATTAAGACTGGGGTGCTTTTAAAATCAAGCTGTTTGCATAGCAGTGGTACAGCTGAGGTGAATGTCTGTATATTCTTATTAAGACTGGGGTGCTTTTAAAATCAAGCTGTTTGCATAGCAGTGGTACAGCTGAGGTGAATGTCTGTATATTCTTATTAAGACTGGGGTGCTTTTAAAATCAAGCTGTTTGCATAGCAGTGGTACAGCTGAGGTGAATGTCTGTATATTCTTATTAAGACTGGGGTGCTTTTAAAATCAAGCTGTTTGCATAGCAATGGTACAGCTGAGGTGAATGTCTGTATATTCTTATTAAGACTGGAGTGCTTTTAAAATCAAGCTGTTTGCATAGCAGTGGTACAGCTGAGGTGAATGTCTGTATATTCTTATTAAAGGGACAGTATACACTCATTTTCATATAAATGCATGTAATAGACACTACTATAAAGAATAAGATGCACAGATACTGATATAAAAATCCAGTACAAAACTGTTTAAAAACTTACTTAGAAGCTGTCAGTTTGGCTCTGATAAAAAGGTAGCTGGAAAGCCCACTGCAAGTGGCAAATAAGACACCCCCCACTTCTTTTGCATATGAAAAGACCCTTTACACAAACAGGAGCAAGCTGGAGAAGGTAGCTGACGGTATTCACATAAAACTTTGGGGCTTGGTTAGGAGTCTGAAAATCAGAGCAATGTTATTTAAAAATAAGCAAAACTATACATTTATTTTTTTTAAAAATCTTTATGGGCTATATAAATAGATCATCTACAAAACATTTATGCAAAGAAATGAGTGTATAATGCCCCTTTAAGACTGGGGTGCTTTTAAAATCAAGCTGTTTGCATAGCAGTGGTACAGCTGAGGTGAATGTCTATATATTCTTATTAAGACTTGGGTGCTTTTAAAATCAAGCTGTTTGCATAGCAGTGGTACAGCTGAGGTGAATGTCTGTATATTCTTATTAAGACTGGGGTGCTTTTAAAATCAAGCTGTTTGCATAGCAGTGGTACAGCTGAGGTGAATGTCTGTATATTCTTATTAAGACTGGGGTGCTTTTAAAATCAAGCTGTTTGCATAGCAGTGGTACAGCTGAGGTGAATGTCTGTATATTCTTTTTTTTTTTTTTAATTTTATTTTATGTTCAGACAAAATACAATAGATAAAGAAACATAAGTAACAACAACAAAAAAACAAAAAAACAATCGCTTAATGTTAATACAAAAGATCTATAGATAAGCTTAAGGAGACTGGAATTACTCCAGTATACGGTCCCTTTTGAGAGCCTATCGTCTCTGTAAAAATTTACACAAATTTCCTGACAAAAGGACACTTACTACCACCATCCAGTACACAGTCACCCGACATTGACAATATGAAGGGGAAAAAAAAAAAAAAAAAAAAAAGGGGGAGATTACCTAAAAACCTCCTATCCCCCCTGCCCTGTCCCCCCATACACCACACCCTACTGTCCTAACCCCTTAGATTTGATTTATATGTTTAAATTCTTCCCAATGGGAACGTATCACCTGAAAGACCTCTTCTCTATTCGATCTTAGATATGTGTATTCTTCCAACAACAATACCTCGTTAATTCTAGTGTTTAGCATTTCCTCATCCGGGACATTTGTTTTTTTCCAATTTCTGGCCAGTAAAGATTTAAATCCATTTAGTACATACATTATTAATTTGGCTCTTGTTTTGCATAAACCTTTGATGGGTTTGTTTAATAGAGCTGTGTATATATCCAACTCTAAGTCTTCCTTCCCACTCAACTTCTGAATATATCCTGTAATTAATTCCCACATACTTTTTACCCTGGGACAATCCCACCATATATGTTGCATACTACCCACTCCACCACATCCTCTCCAACAATGGTTGGAAGCATTAGGATATATGCTATGTAGTCTGGCTGGCGTTAGGTACCATCTGGTAAGTATCTTGTAATTTAATTCCTGGATATTAGAGGATGAGGAGGATCTAGCTACATTAATGCATATAGACCGCCAATCTGAATCTTCTATTTGTCGTCCTGTCTCTAATTCCCATTTTTGCATATAACTAAGTTTTATAAAATCTGTTGAATTATTAAGAAGTTTATAACTGTATGAAACAGTTCTCCTAATTGGAGTTTCCTTATAGCATATTTTTTCAAAATTGGTCAGTTGTCTGACCAATTTTTCTTTCTCTGAATGAAGTGCTACGAAGTTTTGTAATTGTAAATACTTTAACCAATTGCCGAAAGTGCCATTGGCTAAGTTCAGCAGCTCCTGTTGGGGTTTGAGTTTCCCATTATCTATAAATTGGCATATCGGTGTAGATTGAATTAAGTTCAGTGGGCTAGAATGACTAGCTATATGCCCACCCTGAAACTCCACGTTATTAGTAATCGGGAGGAGAGGTGAAGGAGTAGATGAAATATAAGGATGCTCTGTTATAATTTTCCCCCAAGTTAAGAAAATATGCTTAATCATCGGAAACTGCATAATTTTTAAAGGTCTACCTTTAATTGATGACCATATTAATTTATTCATTGGTTGAAATGATATAATATTATTTTCTAACTGTACCCACGCTTTATTCTTGTAATTTGTATGCCAATCTAAAATCCTTTGTAGAGTAATTGCTCTATGATAGTTTCTAATATTTGGTACCCCTAGCCCCCCTTCTGATCTTGACTTGTAAAGTATAGAAGCTCTAATTCTTGGTTTAGTTTGGTTCCAAATAAAAGAATTTATAGTTTTCTGGAGATTGAGACAATAAGTATAGGGGATATTAATGGGAATAGTCTGGAACAAATATAAAATACGTGGGAGGATATTCATTTTAACAGTGTGTATACGACCTAGCCATGATATCATTTTGGATCTCCATGCACTGAGATCTGATTGGATTTTAGCAGCTAACATTGAGTAGTTTTCCGCAAAAAGGCGTGTGTCGTCAGCTGACAGTTGAACCCCTAGATATTTTAATGAAGAATCTTTCCAGGCATATGTACTGCCCGCCTTACAATCGTGGTAATCTCTTGGTGAAATTACAAGTTTAAGTGCTTCCGATTTATTCTTATTAATAAGAAAATTTGAATAGCTTCCAAATTCCTGCAGTGTCTGGTCTAATTTTTTAATAGACCTGACAGGATCTGATATTGTGAGTAACACGTCATCCGCGTATAATGATATCTTAAATTCTTGAACCCCTATTTTTATGCCAGTAATATTTACATCTGAGCGGATTTTTGCAGCTAAAATCTCCATAGAAAGGACGAATAATAACGGGGACAGGGGACAGCCCTGTCTCGTTCCATTTGTAATCTTAAAGGACTCTGAAAGTACTCCATTAATTTTTATTTTAGCCGATGGTAATGCATAAAGATGGAATATACGTTGTATAATTTTTCCCCCAAAACCAAATTTACTAAGTGTTAAACGTAAAAAAGACCAGTCTAGCCGGTCAAAAGCCTTTTCTGCATCTAGTGAAAGCATGACCGCCGGGATCTTATGTATTTTAACATACTTTATTAAATATAGAGCCTTGATGGTATTGTCTCTTGCTTCTCTGCGTGGTACGAAACCTACTTGATCTATATTTATAATTTCCGGTAATATTTTATTAATTCTGTTCGCTATGAGTTTGGCATAAATTTTAACATCATTATTCAATAAAGAAATAGGTCTGTAACTTGCTGGTATTTTGGGATCTTTACCTGGTTTATGTAAGACTATAATCTTTGCTTCAAGCATTTCTTTTGCTAAGAGAGGTTCTGCACTTGTTGAATTAAAGTATAGTAAAAGTTTTGGGGCCAGAATCTCACTAAATGTTTTATAATAAATAGAGGTAAATCCATCTATTCCTGGACTTTTCCCTAAAGCGAATGTTTTGATGGTCTGTATAATCTCCTGTAGGGAGAAGGGTTCATCCAACATTTTTTTTTGAGAGTCCGTTATAGTAGGAATCTTTGTTTCATTAATATATTTAGCTTTATCTGATAAAAAATTTGTATCTTCTTTTTGTGTATCCAGATTATATAGTTGTTGATAATAGCTCTGAAACACATTAGCGATGTCCTGGCTCCCTACCTTAAGGGTCCCCGTCCTGTCTATTATTTTAGACACATATGTTTGTAGTGTTCTTTTTTTTAACGCTCGAGCTAATAGTCTACCGGCTTTATTACCACCGTTAAAAAATACCTTTTTAAGCTGTAACGCTCTATGTTGCACTCCCTTCTCCAGGAAGCCATTCAAATTTTCCCGTTCTTTTTTAAGGGAGTCTGTTAATTGTTTATTATTTGGTTCCCTCTTATGTTTATATTCCGCCCTGGAGAGTGACTCTAATAGGCGTGCGTATTGTTCTCTGTTTTGTCTATTTAATCTAGATTTGTATTTTATGAATTCACCCCTTATTACCGCTTTATGAGCGACCCACCACGTACTAGGAGAGGTATCTTCTATGGTATTATTTTCGAAATAGGATTCTATGGATTTTAAAATGGACTGTCTTATTTGAAGGTCTTTTAAAAGGTTATCATCTAAACGCCATTGGTAAGGAACTATTGGTTTTTGGGGCCAACATAGCTGCATAGATACAAGAGAATGGTCTGACCAGGTGATATTATGTATTTTGGCCTCTTGGACTAATATATAACTGTTTTGGTCAATCCAAAAGTAGTCTATGCGTGTATAAGATTTTTGGGGTGGGGAGTAATAAGTATAGTCTCTGATAGATGGATGAAGTGTCCTCCATACATCTATTAATGACAGAGAAAAAAGATTTGACTTAACTGAGTTAATAATATGTTTAGAAATATTACTTTTAAATTTAGAGCAATCCTCCCTGGGCTCCATTGGTATATTAAAATCACCCCCCATAATTAAGGTGCCTTTTTGTACATCTAATATCCGATTGTGTATCTTCTTAAAGAATAGTTTCTGCCCTCTATTTGGGGCATAAATGTTTACTAATGTAACTGGTCTATTGTACAGTAAACCCACCAAACAAATAAATCTCCCTTCTTCATCCTTATCCATCTGGGTAAGTTGAAATGGGGAGTCTCTATGAAATAATATACAGACTCCATTTTTCTTTAAGTTGTTGGAGCTCTGATATATAGTGGGGTAATGGTTATTTGAAAAATTGGGTACTTTATTTCTATTAAAATGGGAATCTTGTACAAAAATGATGTCTCCCTTTTCTTTAAGAAAGCTGTGAAGGGCTTTATTACGTTTCTGCGGGCTATTCAGTCCCTTAGCATTTTGAGATAATAGGCAAATCTTTCTTTTATCTAACTTCATTCTTTAAACAAATGCACAAGTCCAAAAAAGGAATGCGTATAAAAAAAGCTGAAAAAGAGGGGTGCCGGGGAGGCAGGGGCAGGGCAGGAAGAGAAAAAAAAAAAAAAAAAAAAAAAGGGGGGGGGGGGGAAGGGGGAACACACACATCCATACATGATCCATTCATAACCTATCCAAAACAAGATGTTGGGGAAAATTAAACCGACAGATGGATTTTCCCCTTTTGGCAAATATGCAAAAAATATTCCTAATTAAAAATGTTCTATGTCCCTATGATACCCCCTATTAATTAGAGCCTACTGATCCCTGCCCTTTCATACAAGAGGGCCAGCCTGGCGACTCCCTACTAAATTTCTTATTATAACTAATCCGGGTAAATATAATTTTCTTGAATAACCAGATATACCACTATCTCCACTCAACCAATATACTATGTTAGTCCAAAAAAAAAAAAAAAAAAAAGGGAGGGGGAATATAAAAATTGCTTAATAATTTTGTGCTACCCGTGATAGACCATTTTAACCATTCCTCTAACATAACTATATCTGAGCAAAGATCCAAATTCCTTAATCCATATAAATGATTTCTGTTAGGCAAGATTTTTATGTCAGTGTCTTAGTACCCCCCCACCTCCAAAAGGCCAAGGGGGGGAGAGGACCTGTTAAAAACTTAAAAAAAAAAAAAAAAAAAAAATACATTCTACTTCACTTTTATAGCAATGTAGCACCCAGATTATAAAATTATGAACTAAATTCCGCCCCATAAAAATGCTCCTTAGAACCGTGTTCCTTAAAAAAAAAAAAAAAAAAAAAAAAAAAAAAAAAAAGGTGCAAAGTACAGAAAATAGTTTTTTAAACCACCCAACTTTGTGCAGATACCATAGTGCCCCTCCCCACCCCCCCTACGAGGAAAAAGGTGGAGGAAGGCCATCTTTAAATACAAAACTATGTGCAATATATAACTCATAAAATTAACGTGAAACCTAAGTGAAAGGAGAAGAAAAAAAAAAAAAAAAAAAAAAAAAAAAAAAAAAAAGGAAAGGGGGGGGGGGATAATATAAAAATTGCTTAATAACGTTGTGCTACCCGTGAGTGACCATTTTAAACATACCGCTAACATAACTACATCTGGGCAAAGATACAAGTCCCTTAACCCGTGTAAGTGATTTCTTTTAGACAAGGTTTTTTGTGTCAGTGCCTTAGTACCCCTCCCCACCTCCAAGAAACCAAGGGGGGGAAGAGGACCAAAAAAAAAATAAAAAAAAAAAAAAATTTACATTCTACCTCGCTTTTATACATCACCTAACAAAGCACCCAAGTTTTAAAATTGTGAACTGAATATCAGCCTATAAAAATACCCCTTAAAACCGTGTTTCTTAAAAATATAATGTGAAAAGAAAAAAAAAAAAAAAATTCTCTTTTTCTTTTTTTTTTTGTGCAAGTACCATAATGCCCCTCCCCACCCCACCTCTAGGGGAAAAGGTGGAGGGGGGGCATCTTTAAATACGAAATTGTGTGCATTATATTAATCGTTTATAATTAACGTGAAACCAAAAAAAAAAAAAAAAAAAAAAAAAAAAAGGGGGGGGGGAAATAAAGTTACTTTGCATTATTGTGCTATCCATATGTAACCATTTTAAACATACCCCCAATAAACCTATTTCTAATAAACAAGAGAGAAGAGAAAAAAAAAAGAAAAAGAAAATTTCTATAAAACAAAATTTTGTGTTAATACTCTAATGCCCCTCCCTATCCCCGCCTCCAAGGGGCGAGGAGAGGGGGGGGAACCTACAAAAAAACATATATAGAAAAAAAAACATTGAACACCGCATTTATCCCTTCTCCTGACAAAACTCCCCCATGATGTAATTGTGATTTACTAACGTGACATTTTTATGAGAAGGAAAAAAAAAAAAAAAAGTTTTTTCCTTTTTTTGTGCAAGTGCCCTAGTGCCCCTCCTACCTCCCCCCTCGCAGGGAGAAGGGGGTGGAGGGACACTTTCAGACACTTAATTAGGTGCATTATATAGTATATTTATACACTCAGTTCCAGTGAAACCTAGGTGAAAAGAAAGAAGAAAAAAAAAAAAAACCAACCCCCCCCCTAAGTTAGAACCCAGGGGGGGGGATACATAGTATGGTTATTCAGAACAATTGGTAGCAAGCTTGTCTCTTTCTGTCATCACATGTTAGAGTTTGGAGATGTCCCTATACAGTTATTAAGAATTAACTCTTCCTGAGTATTAGGCTTTTCCAGCTGCTTTCTCCTAACTGGGACTTTTATCCATTGTGGGCCCCTTAGTCTCTGTGTTACACTTATATTGGATGGATTGATAATCTCCCCTCTCTCTTGATTGTTGGAACTGTCTGATACAGGAATACTGATTCCTAAAGTGTCACAGAAAGTTTTGAGGTCTTGTAGCGATTTTAGGGTCGCAGACTTCCCATCCACTGTGGCTCTTAGGCCAAAGGGGAATCCCCATCTATAGGGAATTTTTAGATCATTAAGGTGCAAGGTGAGAAATCTAAGCTCTTTTCTTTTTTGTAAAGTCCTTGGGCTGATATCAGTGAAAATTTGAATGTGATGGCCTTCAAACGTAATATTTTGATGTTGTCTTGTCGCTTGTAAAATGGCCTCTTTGTCTTTAAAATGTGCAAATTTAATTATTACGTCTCTGGGAGGTTCACCCTTATTATATCTGGGCTTTAAAGCTCTATGGCACCTTTCTAGAGTCTTATCTGAGTAATTTTCCATCCCTGTTAGGGTAGTGAAGAATTTTAGCAGGAATTTTTCAAGGTTTACTGGGGGTATGTCTTCTGGTATTCCCCTAATCCTTAGGTTAGACCTCCTCTGCCTATTCTCCATATCCTCTAGCTGATTTTGTAGGGATGTTATAGCTTCACCTTGCTGATGGATCTGAAGAGACATGGTATCTATATGGTTAACCCATACTTCTTTGTCTTCCTCCAGTTGGGCTACTCTGCTCCCTATCTCCCCTATGTCTTTTTTGATTGCACTGAATTCATTTTTAATGCATAATTTCACTTGATTGAGTTCCTCCAGCAGAGTTTGAATATCTGCTTTTGTAGGTAGACTTTGCAGATCAGCTTTCGTTAAAGGGGGTATAATTGGTTCGGGAGAACTTATAGAAGTATTAGGTGAGGCCCGTTCTATTGATTGATTCAGTGAGGAAGATTCGGTGGCTTTAAAAAAGGAATCTACCTTTGAAACATGAGTTGACTTAGATTTCCCATTTTTATCCTGTTTAGCTGCTCTCTTTGAGGTCATTCTGGGCCCTTATTATTATCTGTCTCCTGGGAAGCTGAGGGTGTATGGGACCCTTTTACCTAAGGCTTAAAATACTATAAGCAGTTTAGGTTTTATCCCTCTGTGCTGGAATTTTAACAGGTTGGAGGCGTACTGGCTCTAATGTGTTAACACATATATAGGTTCTGCTGAGTTTAATAGAGGGGCTTTTTAAACAATCTTATATGTTCCCTTCTATAGACCCATCTGTTGCCTGTAATGTCTCAAATTTACAATAGTTGAGGCAGTCAAGTTTTTAAATTGTCCCAGGAGGAGGGAAAACAGGGGAAGAGAAAAACAAAAGGGGGGAGAGAAAAAAAAAAGACCTTTACCTTTCTTCTCTTTACTTCCTTACTCTCTTCCTCTTCTCCCCCTCCTCCTGCCCCCCCTCCACTGGGGACAGGTAGATAAGAGATGTACCTCCTCTGCAGCTTTGGTAGCCCCCTTAGGCTTTTATCTGCCTTAGTGCCGCTCTGCTTATTTGTATTCCAAAAGTGTACAGTGAGAGGGCCCCTCGCTGGTCCTGAGCCTGTA
This sequence comes from Bombina bombina, assembly GCF_027579735.1. Lineage (NCBI taxonomy): Eukaryota > Metazoa > Chordata > Amphibia > Anura > Bombinatoridae > Bombina > Bombina bombina. The sequence goes on from NC_069501.1 coordinate 314,848,237, forward strand.
AAGATGTAACAGGATTTTCCCCCGTGGGTTATCCTCTTGGCTGAGATGCCACTGTCTGTCTGTGCTGAGGGTCTCAGTGTCCACTGCTCCTCTTTATATAAATCCGTACCCCTCCTGCTACCTACTCTCTTTCATAGGTAGCACGGAACAAATGCTTACTTGAAGGGATGTATACTATTTTATCCCCGTGCCGCTGTGCATGCGGTGTGACTCAGGGACTACCTTTTCCAGGCTCCCCAATTGCTAGAGAGAGAGCTGTGTGATAGGCAATGGTGAAGTCTCGATTCTTCCGACTTCTCTCTTGTACTACCCAGCAGCTACAGAAAGCGTAGACTATGCCTCTCTCTCCTTCCTCTGAGCGAGGCTCTCTCTACTCCCCTCCTTCTCCTGCAGCAAGGAGGAGAGCCGGTTACCTTACCAGGGGGAAATCCTGCCTGTCCACAAGTGCAATTCTTTATGTGCAGCTTCTGTCTTAGTGTGGTAGACACAGGTAGCGAAGATTGTAAACGGAAAAACCCCTCCGCCTCCTATAGTGTACCTCCGGACTCAATCCCCTCCTCCTCCTGCGGCGTTTCACCGGGCTACATCGGGAGCGGTATACCTTCAGGTCTTGCCCTTCACTGGAGTGATAGCTGTATCAGGGTTGCCGGTAAAGTCATGCTCACAAAAGTACTCCCGCATACAGCAAAGGACGCTCCCGTCAGCATAGGCTGCACCTCGCTCCTTCCACTGTGCAAAGCACTTTCTGCTTCTTTCCTCCTCCTACAGCTTTGGAACCAAGGAGGATTGTCGGATACCTTGCACAGGTGTAAGTCCTGCCTACCCACAGGTGCGTTTCATTGTATACAGGTTCTGTTTGTAATCCTTTTTACAGCTTACGGGTCACAGAGTTTATAAACTGGGGTTTAGCTAATTTGACATATACTGAAAAACCTTAAATTAGGACATAGAAAGGCTTTTTAAATTGCCAAATAGAGGACGGTTAAGCAGGAGCTCTAAAGGTGTGCGGCCATTCTCAACCTCGGCCGGCTCCTCCCCCGTCTGTATATTCTTATTAAGACTGGGGTGCTTTTAAAATCAAGCTGTTTGCATAGCAGTGGTACAGCTGAGGTGAATGTCTGTATATTCTTATTAAGACTGGGGTGCTTTTAAAATCAAGCTGTTTGCATAGCAGTGGTACAGCTGAGGTGAATATCTGTATATTCTTATTAAAGGGACAGTATACACTCATTTTCATATAAATGCATGTAATAGACACTACTATAAAGAATAAGATGCACAGATACTGATATAAAAATCCAGTACAAAACTGTTTAAAAACTTACTTAGAAGCTGTCAGTTTGGCTCTGATAAAAAGGTAGCTGGAAAGCCCACTGCAAGTGGCAAATAAGACACCCCCCACTTCTTTTGCATATGAAAAGACCCTTTACACAAACAGGAGCAAGCTGGAGAAGGTAGCTGACGGTATTCACATAAAACTTTGGGGCTTGGTTAGGAGTCTGAAAATCAGAGCAATGTTATTTAAAAATAAGCAAAACTATACATTTATTTTTTTAAAAATCTTTATGGGCTATATAAATAGATCATCTACAAAACATTTATGCAAAGAAATGAGTGTATAATGCCCCTTTAAGACTGGGGTGATTTTAAAATCAAGCTGTTTGCATAGCAGTGGTACAGCTGAGGTGAATGTCTGTATATTTTTATCAATAGTGGGGAAGATACTTGAAGAGATTATAAAAGATTATATTTATGAATATATCAGTTGAAATCAGCATGGTTTTATGAGAAATAGATCATGTCAAACTAATATAATTAGATTCTACAAGGAAATAAGTAAAAATATAGATAATGGGAAATCAGTTGATGTGATATACTTAGATTTTGCAAAGGCGTTTGATACAGTGCAGTACAGTGATTAATGTACAAAATTAAGAGATTGGGAATAGCTAAAAATGTTAGCTCATGGATAAATAACTGGATAAAAGATAGGGAGCAACAAGTAGTAGTAAATAGATCATTCTCAGATTTGGAAAGGTAATCAGTAGAGTCCCCTAGGGATCAGTACTGGGCCCTGTTCTTTTTAATATTTTTATTAATGACTTGGAGCAAGGATTAAATAGCAACATCTCTATTTTTGCAGATGATACAAAGTTAATAAGGTCATTAGGTCAGAGCAGGATAAACTTTCGTTACAAGGGAATCTGCAAAAATTAGAAGTATGGGCAGGTAAATGGAAAATGAGATTTAATACGGGAAAATCCAAGGTTCTACATTTTGGAAGTAAAACTAAGCAGGAAACGTATTATTTAAATGGGACAAGACTAAGCCAAACAGAGGAGGAAAGGGATTTGGGAGCAGTAATAGCTAAAGATGGGTGCACAATGCATGGCAGCAGCTTCCAAGGCCAATAAGATACTAGCATGTATTAAAAGAGGCATTGATTCAAGGGAGGAAAGCATAATTCTGTAACTATATAAATCCCTTGTAAAACCTCACCTTGAGTATGGAGTGCAGTTCCATGAACCGATCTCAAAAAAGACATTGCAGACCTAGAAAAAGTTCAGAGAAGGGCCACAAAGCTAATAAGGGGAATGGAGAATGTAATCTATGAGGAGAGGTTAGCCAAACTGTTCTGTTTTCTCTAGAAAATGTATTTGAGAGGTGACATGATTACTTTATATAAATATATTCAAGGCCCATATACAGTGATGGCAGAAACTCTGTTTATTCCAAGAACAGTGTCTGTGACACAAGGTCACAATTTAAGACTAGAAGAAAGGAGATTTAATCTCCTGCAACGGAAATTTTTTTTTCACTGTAAGAGCAATAAAATTGTGGAACTCATTACCAAAGGAGGCAGTGAATGCCAATACCTTTAAAATGGTTTGGAGACGGATATTAGCTGGAGCTGCTAGAAGATGGAGGAGTAATTTAGGAGCTCTGTGTAACACTGCTACAAAATATGGCACAAAACTAAGCAAGAGCCACAAATCAGCTGAATTGAGGGGCATGGAGAAGGGGTGACCCCCCCAGGAACAACGTAGCTGGCAAGTCTGGAGTCGTAGGCTGAGTCACAGCTGTTTATATATAATTAGCTGGACGGAGCCGCCCGCCATCTTGACTCTACGCAGCACCTAATGAGGTCTAAAGCACTCCAGCTAGCGCAACTAAGCCACTAACAGACCAGGACCCGACACGCAGTCGGTTTGCCCAGGAAGCGCAACACTCACATTAGTCGCTGAAGACGGCCAGATAATCAGAGGGCCCGACATAAACCCGCAAAGCAGTGATTGCGACCTGCAGCCCGGAAGAGATGATCCGGATCACGAGGAGATAGGTAAAGGGGCTGAAGCAGGGACGCAAATGAGCAAAAATTGTCAGATACAATGTCATGATGGCAGCGGCAGAACAAATAAGAGACAGACTATGAGCCGCACAGTGATAATGGCTAGAGAGCTGTGAAGGGACATAAATTGTTTAAAATAGGGTTGCACATTGCCAGCATTACCTGTTAAAGGCACTAAAGGAGATAAAAAATAAATCTTCTCTATGCAACAAGTAGAGAAAACTATATACACAGTTAATGCTCCTATAAGCAGTTGCATGATTTAACTGACTGATCCTATTAAAGGCCCAGCTGCTCTATGGGGCTATACTAGTATGCAGATCGACATGAGGGGTTAATAGTTTGTTTAAGGGCCAAAGTAGCTACGTTAAGCTGAGGGAATTTTCAAGAGGCCCTATGCCAAAAGTTTACAGCAACTAACCCACTTGTATAGGGGAACTGAAGTCAGGCCTGCAAACTTCCTTTGAGACACAGCTTCAAGAAAATCAGAGCAATCTGGGTAAGAGTTAGGCCCCTTTGACATAAAGGACATTGTAATCACTCACAGACCGCATTTATCATGTCGGCCAGGAAACAGAACAAACCTCCACAATGGCCCAAACCTCCAGCTGCTAATTTGTTTTTTAAACCTGCGAGAGGGGACAAACTGCAAGAATCCCAGAATCCTGCAATAGGGGAAGAGGCTGACTCGGATACTGACTCCCAGATTACAGATGGGCACTCTATATCAGCTACTAAAGCTGATCTTAAAGCTCTGGTTTCTAAGCAAGACATAAACATGAACTTTGAAAAGATGTGGGAGAAATTTGATACGCTGCAGAACACTGTGACCAGCAGTTTGACAGATATAAAGCAAGACATCCTGGAGCTGGGAATCAGAGTGGCCACATTAGAAGATTCAGAAACCACTACTTCGGCAGATCTATCTACTTTGATGCAACAGGTGGCCTCTCAACAATTAATGATTGAAGATATTCAAGACAAGTTGGAGGACCTGGAGAATAGGAGCCGCAGATGTAACTTGCGTTTGAAAGGAGTACAGGAAGCTGTCTCCCCTGCTGAGTTACCTATCTATCTACACCAATTGTTCCAATCGATAACTGGGGAGGTAGAAGATGGGAAATTTCAACTTGAGAGGGCACATAGAGGCTTAGGCGCCAAGCCTAAAGATGACAAACCACCCAGGGATGTCATCATTAAGATGTCTAGATTCCCAGACAAGGAAGCCATACTTCTAGCAGCAAGGAAACATCCAACATTTAAGTTCCAGGGAAGATCATACAGGTCTACCAGGACTTATGCATCAGAACGCTTCAGAGAAGAGGCCAACTGAGGCCTTTGACAGCACTTCTAAGGAAACATCAGATAAAATATTGCTGGGGCTTCCCGTTTGGGCTACATATCTTGCATGAAGGAAGAACAATACGCTTACGAGAGGTAACAGAGATCCCAGATGCATGCTGTAAGCTTCAATTAGAACCCCCAGAATTGCCGCAGTTGTCATCAGCAGAAGACAGACCACATCAAAGTTCAGGAACATCTTCACAACAGAAACAATGTTGGACCAAGGTGACAAAGAAAAAGGCTAAATCATGACACCCCGTTCCAGTTCACTCTTTTAATTTTTGGAAACCTCTAGTTTTGAGGTTGTGACTTGTGATGACAGAAAAGGTCCCTCATGCCACCATTCCACGAACATATGGCCCAAAGGTTTAGTGAGTAATTAAACAAGAGCTGACCCTCTCCTGTTTACAGGTCTTTACCTTAAAGAATGGAGGTTTCAACCTCAATGTGGGGGACACTAAGGAATAGATTCCTATGCCATGATTAAATGTCATGTAAGGAGTATCCCTAAGTGAGTGTGGTATTACAGGGCCATCTGGCCCAGGATAAAAAGTGACGCTTGCTTACAAAAAGTAAAGAGACACTAACTCATAATATGCCAGTTGTAAGAATAGCTATAGTTAATTGAATAGCAGTTGCACTATAAGGTGCTGTTAGATTTACTAACTTTAATAAGTTACTAAAAATGTATTTGTTGAATTATGTTTTTTTGTTTTCATGTTGTTATTGTTTTTGTTTTTATGTTATTGTGTGTTTATGCCTGTTCTCGCTCTTCTGTTCAAGCTCGAAAATATGTACAGCAACTTTGCAAGATAACCACAATGCTAGAACAGATGGTGGTTCCGAGAGAGAGTGAATCTGTGCAAAATCTTGTAAGTAATGACTAACAACATCAGACTGATCTCACATAATGTTAGAGGCCTTAATACCGACCATAAAAGAAGGACAGCTTTAAGTCAATATACTAGGTTGAAGGCCAATATCATTTTCTTGCAGGAGACACATTTCACTAGAGAGATATTTCCAAGGTATTGGACAAAACAATTTACTCAGCACTTTCATTCTACCACAGATAAAAAAAGAGAGGGGTCTCGATCTTACTACATCACTCCCTGAATTTTGTGGTTGAGGAGACAGTTGAAGACGCAGAAGGTAGATTTTTAATAATTCAAGGGAGACAGAAAGACAAACATACACACTCTGTAATGTTTATGCCCCTAACGACAAACAATTAGCCTTCTTTAAAAATATATCTCACTTGTTGACCCAATGGTCGCACTCACAGATTATTCTGGAAGGTGACTTTAATGTATGCCCACCAAAGCAAAGAAGGAGTAATGCTAACACCAAAACAGATACGACACAATTCTGTGGTAAAACAGATAAAAGAGATTCTGGCATCACATAATATCCTTGACTCATGGGATACACTATATGGCAAAACAACTGATTACACCTACTACTCTCATGCACACCGAACATATTCGAAATTAGATTATGTATATTTAAGTCAAGTACTAATCCCGGATCTCACTTCCTCCAGTATACATGCATGTGCATAGTCAGATCACTCTATAATCCAGATAGATATACAGGGGTCTTTCCAAACCAGTGCCAAGCGCACCTGGAATTACGATCCATATGTACTTAAACACCCAAACACAAAAGACTCTATTTTAAAGGCTCTTTCAGAGTATTGGGACTTAAATGTGGCAACAACTAACAACCCTTTCTCTATATGGGTGGCACACAAACCCTACATTAGAGGTCTACTCATTAAGGCGAAAGCTGCTTTAACTAAAGAGACCAGATCCTTGACAGACTCTTTGCAGCGCCAGATCGATGCGCTTACCAGACGGTATCAGCGGACCCTGTCCCCAGGCGCCTTCTCACAATTACAAAGTAAAAGACTAGAACTAGCCACAATGATGAATAGGGCTTCCATCGCACCCCATAGACTTAGAACCCAATATTTTCTATACTCTAATAAACCTGATAAATATTTGGCCCACAAATTGAGGGAGCATACCAAAACGTTCGCAATACCTTCCCTGCAAATATTAGATGGGACGCATACATCGAATCCCCAAGAAATAGCTGATAGCTTTGCCCTTTACTATGCAAAACTTTATTATGGGAAAAAAATAAATCATGATTCTCAGACAACGAAGTTAATGACAAACTTTCTGGACAGCACTGAGTTGCAGTCCCTAGATGAGATGGCCAGTGAGGAGATTAGTGCTGAGATCTCTACGGGAGAGGTATTAAACGCAATTAAAGAACTCAAATTGGGGAAGGCAGCGGGGCCAGACGGGTTTCCAGGGGAATATTATCAGCTTTTTAAATCACACTTAGTCCCACATTTAGTAAAATTTTGCAACAACATTCTACAAGGAGAGGAAATCCCTAGAGAGATCTTACAGGCCAAAATAGTGGTAATCCCTAAAATAGGTAGAAACCCGAAATTATGCCAAAGCTATAGGCCCATCTCCCTGATTAACCAGGACATTAAAATCTTCACCAAGATTCTGGCTAATAGACTTCAAGAACATTTGCCGTCTCTGATTCACCCAGATCAGTTAGGGTTCATTGTGGGGCGCGAGGCCCCTGACAATACCAGACGCACAATCTCCTTGATCGATTATCTTACTAAAACAGGAACACCTTCTCTGGTCCTATCTTTGGACGCGGAGAAGGCGTTCGATAGAATAGATCGAGATTTCTTGTTGGAAGTACTGGAGAGGATGGGCTTCCAGGGGCGGTTCGTTCAGGCCATTAGAAGTATTTACTCACACCCAACGGCTACGATCAGAGCGGCAGGTTTTCAATCGAGACCCATAGATATACTAAATGGAACTAGGCAAGGTTGCCCCCTGTCTCAGCTTCTATTTGCGCTTTGCATAGAGCCCTTGGCAGCAAAAATATGCTTATCCCCAGACGTTCATGGTGTGCAGATTGCACAACATGAGTTTAAATTGTCCCTTTTTGCAGACGATGTGCTCCTCACATTGACCAAACCATTGATCTCCTTCCCTAATTTATACCAAATTTTGCAAGATTATTCTAATATCTCAGGATATAAAGTAAATCTAGAAAAATGTGAGGCTCTGGCCGTTGCTCTCCCAAACCACACTAAAAAGATAATAGAAACCAACTTTGAATTTTCATGGGCAAAGGAGGCGATTAAATATTTAGGGATAAAATTGCCAACCAATGTCAAAGAGCTGTATAGATTGAATTATGTTCCCTTGTTTAAGACCATCAGAAAAGACTTGGGGAAATGGAAGACTGGCAGTTTCTCCTGGTATGGGAGATTGTCGGCCATAAAAATTAACATACTTCCTAATCTATTGTGCCTGTTTCGAGCCCTATCAGTCAAAATCCCCGTATTAGAGCTGAATAAGTTGCAATCAGATCTGGTGCGCTTTTTAAGAGGTAACAGAACAGCCAGGATAGCTTTCCATATATTGCAGCTACATAGGAAATTAGGTGGGGTAGGTGTCCCTAACCTGATAGACTATTACCAAGCAGCCAGATTAGCTCAGACTACTCTAATGGGCAAAAAAGTGGACAAAATAGTGTGGGTGGGAGTGGAGACGGCAATTGCTACCTATAGGATATTCTATGGGAATGGGGAGGTAAGTCCATTAAGGACTCTCCTGCTTCATCGGTTACTGTAGAAATGATGCATACTTGGACAACCCTGACCAAGTCCTTGCAGCTAGTTCCACCAAATTCGACGATGAGACTGATCAAAACTCTTTTGAATACAGATTTTCGGGTCCAGATCGAGAAATGGGAGAATAAGGGTCTATATAAATTTGAAGATTTCTTACAAAATGGAAAGATCGCTACATTTGAACATATTCAAGAGTTAATAAGGCCTGATAAACTACAATGGTTTCTATATCTGCAGGTAACCTCTGCCATTGCAAAATACATCCCACACTACAAAAAAAAAAAAACACCTCACAGTATTAGAACGTCTCAGCTGCACAACTCTAAGAAGTAAGAAATTAATCTCTCAAATCTACCTAACATTACAAAAAGCTAAAAATACCTCCAAAACACTATTAGCAAGTAAATGGGAATTAGACATTAATATGGAATATTCTAAGGAGGAATGGGAAACGATTTTTGCAAACTCCAGTAAACGTTTAGTTTGTGCAGACTTTAGAGAACATTGTATAAAAACGACCTTTAGGTGGTACCTCACACCTATTATTACATCTAACTACTCCCCAAGGGGTAGCAGGAACTGCTATAGAGGGTGTTCAGAGTTGGGGACGTATATCCACATGTGGTGGGACTGCCCTCAGGTCCAGCATATCTGGTCTAAATTATCCAATCTGTTGAGTACGGTGTTAACTGAAAACATCACTTTAAAGGCGCCTCAAGCACTCCTAAATGACCACATACCATCATTTAATGCAGCTACAAATACATTCATCCGTACGTTATGTACAGCTACCAGAATTTGCATTGCAAGGTACTGGAAGACAGGGGTGCCTTCCTGGGGGGAGGTTAGAGAGAAGATTCAATTAGTGTATAACATGTTGGAAACAGCCGCCTACTTACAGGGTAACCAAGACCAGTTCCTAAAGATCTGGTACTACTGGATATTGAAAGGTTACTAAGGAAATGATATATAGGGGGATATTTTGGACAAATGAGTTAGTTTAGCCGGTGAGTTAGCTGTGCCTTCTGTGACATGAAACAGACAAGACAGAAATATGACGGTACTGATCAATAAAACAAGAAATTGGAGCTCCTCTCTCGGACCTGGCAATAAAGTAATAATGAAACAGGCAAGTTGAATTTAGTTATGTGTTTATTGTTGGTTATGCATAGTATGATTAGTTCATTCAGTGTTATTTTTAGAAATATAAAATAGGAAAGGACAGGAGGCGATGGAGGTTCAGAGTTCTTCTGTCCCACCTATCATCCTCCTACATGAGCTTCTGCCATATATTCAGATGCTAAGAAATGCAGAACTTATGGACACTCTCAAATTAGTATCTGATGTTCAGCTAAAGAAGTCCTCGATCTCTGTGTTACATCTAAGAAAAGAGAAGAGATAACTTGACTTGAGTGACCAGAGACATTGGGGAAGGAGGGGGGAGTTATATATCTTTGAACAAAGCATTCGGTAACCTGTATCTGAATTGCAATAAAAATTATTTCAACTAAAACGGTTTGGATACATTTCTGGCTAGGAACAGAATTCATGCATATGATTGCTTTTGATAAATGGGTAACCTTTTAATGGGATTCATTTAAGCTCAAGATCCAGTAAAACTATATTCATATCTGTTTTATAGTCCTTCACTATTGATTGGTCCTAAATTGAAATATTTAAATATTTAATTGGCCAGTTATATGTAATGTCTCATAGCACACGAGAACAAACAGAAATGCAAGAATACAGAAATCACTATCAAATCATTAGAAAAACTATTGTGCAAAGAACTTAATGCAATGCCTGTATATATGTAATATTTGTATAAGTGTGATATTAATTTACACTATTCTCATTACTTATAAATAGTGATGTCGCGAATAGTTCGCCGGTGAATAGTTCCCGGCGAACATAGCATGTTCGCGTTCGCCGCAGCGGGCGAACCTATGCGATGTTTGATCCGCCCCCTATTCATCATCATTGAGTAATACTTTGACCCTGTACCTCACAGTCAGCAGACAAATTCCAGCCAATCAGCAGCAGACCCTCCCTCCCAGACCCCCCTACCTCCTGGACAGCATCCATTTTAGATTCATTCGGAAGCTGCATTCTTAGTGAGAGGAGGGACAGTGTAGCTGCTGCTGATTTAATAGGGAAATCGATAGCTAGGCTAATGTATTCAGTGTCCACTACACTCCTGAAGGAATCATCTGATCTCTGCTGTAAGGACAGCACCCCAAAAAGCCCTTTTTAGGGCTAGAACATCAGTCTGCTTTTTTTTTTTTCCTGTGTAATCTAATTGCAGTTGCCTGTCTGCCAGCGTGTGTGTCAGGCTCACAGCGTATACTGTGCCCAATTGCCCAGTGCCACCACTCATATCTGGTGTAACAGTAGTGTAGATTTAAAAAAAACAACACTTTTTTGACTGTGTTAAATAATAGCAGTCAGTTTCCTTCACACGTGTGCGTTTCAGTGCCTGCCTGCCAGGGCACAGTGTCACCCCAGTGCAACTCAAATCTGGTGTAACAGTACTGTAGTGTAGATTTAAAAAAAACAACACTTTTTTGACTGTGTTAAATAATAGCAGTCAGTTTCCTTCACACGTGTGCGTTTCAGTGCCTGCCTGCCTGCCAGTGCACAGTGTCACCCCAGTGCAACTCATATCTGGTGTAACAGTAGTGTAGATTTAAAAAAAAAAAAACACTTTTTTGAATGTGTTAAATAATAGCAGTCAGTTTCCTTCACACGTGTGTGTTTCAGTGCCTGCCTGCCAGGGCACAGTGTCACCCCAGTGCAACTCATATCTGGTGTAACAGTAGTGTAGATTTAAAAAAAAACAACACTTTTTTGACTGTGTTAAATAATAGCAGTCAGTTTCCTTCACACATGTGCGTTTCAGTGCCTGCCTGCACGGGCACAGTGTCACCCCAGTGCAACTCATATCTGGTTTAACAGTAGTGTAGATTTTAAAAAAAACAACACTTTTTTCGACTGTGTTAAATAATAGCAGTCAGTTTCCTTCACACGTGTGCGTTTCAGTGCCTGCCTGCCAGGGCACAGTGTCACCCCAGTGCAACTCAAATCTGGTGTAACAGTACTGTAGTGTAGATTTAAAAAAAAACAACACTTTTTTGACTGTGTTAAATAATAGCAGTCAGTTTCCTTCACAAGTGTGTGTTTCAGTGCCTGCCTGCCAGGGTACAGTGTCACCCCAGTGCAACTCATATCTGGTGTAACAGTAGTGTAGATTTAAAAAAAAAAAACACTTTTTTGAATGTGTTAAATAATAGCAGTCAGTTTCCTTCACACGTGTGCGTTTCAGTGCCTGCCTGCCAGGACACAGTGTAACCCCAGTGCAACTCATATCTGGTTTAACAGTAGTGTAGATTTAAAAAAAACAACACTTTTTTGACTGTGTTAAATAATAGCAGTCATTTTCCTTCACACGTGTGCGTTTCAGTGCCTGCCTGCCAGGGCACAGTGTCACCCCAGTGCAACTCAAATCTGGTGTAACAGTACTGTAGTGTAGATTTAAAAAAAACAACACTTTTTTGACTGTGTTAAATAATAGCAGTCAGTTTCCTTCACAAGTGTGCGTTTCAGTGCCTGCCTGCCAGGGCACAGTGTCACCCCAGTGCAACTCATATCTGGTGTAACAGTAGTGTACATTTTTAAAAAAACAACACTTTTTTGACTGTGTTAAATAATGGCAGTCAGTTTCCTTCACACGTGTGTGTTTCAGTGCCTGCCTGCCAGGGCACAGTGTCACCCCAGTGCAACTCATATCTGGTGTAACAGTAGTGTAGATTTAAAAAAAACAACACTTTTTTGACTGTGTTAAATAATAGCAGTCAGTTTCCTTCACACATGTGCGTTTCAGTGCCTGCCTGCACGGGCACAGTGTCACCCCAGTGCAACTCATATCTGGTTTAACAGTAGTGTAGATTTTAAAAAAAACAACACTTTTTTCGACTGTGTTAAATAATAGCAGTCAGTTTCCTTCACACGTGTGCGTTTCAGTGCCTGCCTGCCAGGGCACAGTGTCACCCCAGTGCAACTCAAATCTGGTGTAACAGTACTGTAGTGTAGATTTAAAAAAAACAACACTTTTTTGACTGTGTTAAATAATAGCAGTCAGTTTCCTTCACAAGTGTGTGTTTCAGTGCCTGCCTGCCAGGGTACAGTGTCACCCCAGTGCAACTCATATCTGGTGTAACAGTAGTGTAGATTTAAAAAAAAAAAACACTTTTTTGAATGTGTTAAATAATAGCAGTCAGTTTCCTTCACACGTGTGCGTTTCAGTGCCTGCCTGCCAGGACACAGTGTAACCCCAGTGCAACTCATATCTGGTTTAACAGTAGTGTAGATTTAAAAAAAACAACACTTTTTTGACTGTGTTAAATAATAGCAGTCATTTTCCTTCACACGTGTGCGTTTCAGTGCCTGCCTGCCAGGGCACAGTGTCACCCCAGTGCAACTCAAATCTGGTGTAACAGTACTGTAGTGTAGATTTAAAAAAAACAACACTTTTTTGACTGTGTTAAATAATAGCAGTCAGTTTCCTTCACAAGTGTGCGTTTCAGTGCCTGCCTGCCAGGGCACAGTGTCACCCCAGTGCAACTCATATCTGGTGTAACAGTAGTGTACATTTTTAAAAAAACAACACTTTTTTGACTGTGTTAAATAATGGCAGTCAGTTTCCTTCACACGTGTGTGTTTCAGTGCCTGCCTGCCAGGGCACAGTGTCACCCCAGTGCAACTCATATCTGGTGTAACAGTAGTGTAGATTTAAAAAAAACAAAAAAACTTTTTTGACTGTGTTAAATAATAGCAGTCAGTTTCCTTCACACATGTGCGTTTCAGTGCCTGCCTGCATGGGCACAGTGTCACCCCAGTGCAACTCATATCTGGTTTAACAGTAGTGTAGATTTTTAAAAAACAACACTTTTTTGACTGTGTTAAATAATAGCAGTCAGTTTCCTTCACACGTGTGTGTTTCAGTGCCTGCCTGCCAGGGCACAGTGTCACCCCAGTGCAACTCATATCTGGTGTAACAGTAGTGTACATTTAAAAAAAAACAACACTTTTTTGACTGTGTTAAATAATAGCAGTCAGTTTCCTTCACACATGTGCGTTTCAGTGCCTGCCTGCACGGGCACAGTGTCACCCCAGTGCAACTCATATCTGGTGTAACAGTAGTGTACATTTAAAAAAAAAAAACACTTTTTTGACTGTGAAATAATAGCAGTCAGTTTCCTTCACACGTGTGTGTTTCAGTGCCTGCCTGCCAGGGCACAGTGTCACCCCAGTGCAACTCATATCTGGTGTAACAGTAGTGTAGATTTAAAAAAAAAACAACACTTTTTTAACTGTGTTAAATAATAGCAGTCAGTTTCCTTCACACGTGTGTGTTTCAGAGCCTGCCTGTCAGGGCACAGTGTCACCCCAGTGCAACTCATATCTGGTGTAACAGTAGTGTACATTTAAAAAAAACAAACACTTTTTTGACTGTGAAATAATAGCAGTTAGTTTCCTTCACACGTGTGCGTTTCAATGCCTGCCAGGGCACAGTGTCACCCCAGTGCAACTCATATCTGGTGTAACAGTAGTGTAGATTTAAAAAAAACAACACTTTTTTGACTGTGTTAAATAATAGCAGTCAGTTTCCTTCACAAGTGTGCGTTTCAGTGCCTGCCTGCCTGCCAGTGCACAGTGTCACCCCAGTGCAACTCATATCTGGTGTAACAGTAGTGTAGATTTAAAAAAAAACAACACTTTTTTGAATGTGTTAAATAATAGCAGTCAGTTTCCTTCACACGTGTGTGTTTCAGTGCCTGCCTGCCAGGGCACAGTGTCACCCCAGTGCAACTCATATCTGGTGTAACAGTAGTGTAGATTTAAAAAAAAAAAACACTTTTTTGAATGTGTTAAATAATAGCAGTCAGTTTCCTTCACACGTGTGCGTTTCAGTGCCTGCCTGCCTGCCAGGGCACAGTGTCACCCCAGTGCAACTCATATCTGGTGTAACAGTAGTGTAGATTTAAAAAAAAAACCACTTTTTTGACTGTGTTAAATAATAGCAGTCAGTTTCCTTCACACATGTGCGTTTCAGTGCCTGCCTGCATGGGCACAGTGTCACCCCAGTGCAACTCATATCTGGTTTAACAGTAGTGTAGATTTTAAAAAAACAACACTTTTTTGACTGTGTTAAATAATAGCAGTCAGTTTCCTTCACACGTGTGCGTTTCAGTGCCTGCCTGCCAGGGCACAGTGTCACCACAGTGAAACTCATATCTGGTGTAACAGTAGTGTACATTTAAAAAAACAACACTTTTTTGACTGTGTTAAATAATAGCAGTCATTTTCCTTCACACATGTGCGTTTCAGTGCCTGCCTGCCAAGGCACAGTGTCACCCCAGTGCAACTCATAGCTGGGGTAACAGTAGTGTACATTTAAAAAAAAAACATTTTTTTGACTGTGTTAAATAATAGCAGTCAGTTTCCTTCACACGTGTACGTTTCAGTGCCTGCCTGCCTGCCAGGGCACAGTGTTACCCCAGTGCAACTCATATCTGGTGTAACAGTAGTGTACATTTAAAAAAACAACACTTTTTTGACTGTGTTAAATAATAGCAGTCAGTTTCCTTCACACGTTTGTGTTTCAGTGCCTGCCTGCCAGGGCACAGTGTCACCCCAGTGCAACTCATATCTGGTGTAACAGTAGTGTAGATTTAAAAAAAAAACAACACTTTTTTGACTGTGTTAAATAATAGCAGTCAGTTTCCTTCACACGTGTGTGTTTCAGGGCCTGCCTGTCAGGGCACAGTGTCACCCCAGTGCAACTCATATCTGGTGTAACAGTAGTGTACATTTAAAAAAAACAAACACTTTTTTGACTGTGAAATAATAGCAGTCAGTTTCCTTGACATGTGTGCGTTTCAATGCCTGCCAGGGCACAGTGTCACCCCAGTGCAACTCGTATCTGGTGTAACAGTAGTGTACATTTAAAAAAAACAACACTTTTTTGACTGTGTTGAATAATAGCAGTCAGTTTCCTTCACACGTGTGCATTTCAGTGCCTCCCTGCCAGGGCACAGTGTCACACCAGTGCAACTCATATCTGGTGTAACAGTAGTGTAGATTTAAAAAAAACAACACTTTTTTGACTGTGTTAAATAATAGCAGTCAGTTTCCTTCACACGTGTGCGTTTCAGTGCCTGCCTGCCAGGGCACAGTGTCACCCCAGTGCAACTCGTATCTGGTGTAACAGTAGTGTAGATTTAAAAAAAACAACACTTTTTTGACTGTGTTAAATAATAGCAGTCAGTTTCCTTCACACGTGTGTGTTTCAGGGCCTGCCTGTCAGGGCACAGTGTCACCCCAGTGCAACTCATATCTGGTGTAACAGTAGTGTAGATTTAAAAAAAACAACACTTTTTTGACTGTGTTAAATAATAGCAGTCAGTTTCCTTCACACGTGTGCGTTTCAATGCCTGCCAGGGCACAGTGTCACCCCAGTGCAACTCGTATCTGGTGTAACAGTAGTGTAGATTTAAAAAAACAACACTTTTTTGACTGTGTTGAATAATAGCAGTCAGTTTCCTTCACACGTGTGCATTTCAGTGCCTCCCTGCCAGGGCACAGTGTCACCCCAGTGCAACTCGTATCTGGTGTAACAGTACTGTAGTGTAGATTTAAAAAAAAAAAACAACAGTTTTTTGACTGTGTTAAATAATAGCAGTCAGTTTCCTTCACAAGTGTGCGTTTCAGTGCCTGCCAGGGCACAGTGTCACCCCAGTGCAACTCATATCTGGTGTAACAGTAGTGTAGATTTAAAAAAAACAACACTTTTTTGACTGTGTTAAATAATAGCAGTCAGTTTCCTTCACACATGTGCGTTTCAGTGCCTGCCTGCACGGGCACAGTGTCACCCCAGTGCAACTCATATCTGGTTTAACAGTAGTGTAGATTTTAAAAAAAACAACACTTTTTTGACTGTGTTAAATAATAGCAGTCAGTTTCCTTCACACGTGTGCGTTTCAGTGCCTTAAGGGATTAAATGCCCTACATCTCCTGAGTGTCTGCTTATAACTTAACTTAACTTAACTTAACACTTAATATAACTTAACAACTAATAAATAACAACACAACACAGTTCTGTGGGTGAAAGACCCGTGGGTCGCATTTATTGGTACCAGCCGTGGAACTGGCAGTTAACTTATCCACGGGTGGCGGCAATCGGGGCCTACATCTAACTATGAATAACCCCTTCTAGAAAATGGCCAAGGGACACCGCTGCAGACCACAAGGCGGAGATACTCACGCAGCTTTCATAATTAGGGGTTTTCCGGCCTAACAATAATCAGCCCGAGCACGCCCAAGCATACCAAGCCTGTGACGTCACCCTGACCGCAATGGCCATTACTCAAACCTCCTTCCAATCTGCAGCCATGATCCTGACCACCCGCCAGAGTAGGGTGCAAGCATTATTAACTCCAAACCTGTAGGTCCAGCCTTGACTTGACGAACAGCATGTCAATAACTGGGGAGTTCAAAATTACCGTCCTTGGTCTTAGGGAAGTAGTTCGAGTAACCCTCTTCCTGCCTCGGACACCTAGTCTCAATTAGAGACCTAATGACAGACCGATTGCCGCCTGTTATTTCTTTGACTGAATCAATAGAGCATTACCAGTGCCAATCAGTAATGCCTATCATCGAATCAATAATGCATTACAAGTGCCAATCCGTAATGCATAACAAATCCATCCGGGTGGATGACAAGACAAAACAACAGTGCATAACAAATTCAACAACAGTGCATAACAGGGCTGGGAGGGTGGGGAAAATTCTTCTGGGAGTCCACAGGAACAAAGAGGAAGTAGAATCCCTGTACATCCTTCTTATAAGGTTAGTAAACCCCTCCCAACATAATGCAACATTGTAACTAATACACACACACAGCAGCACTCACTCCTCCAGGCCGTAACCCTTAGCTACGCTCCGGGCTATTTTGCCCTGCACTTTCTTAAGGGATTAAATGCCCTACATCTCCTGAGTGTCTGCTTATAACTTAACTTAACTTAACTTAACTTAACACTTAATATAACTTAACAACTAATAAATAACAACACAACACAGTTCTGTGGGTGAAAGACCCGTGGGTCGCATTTATTGGTACCAGCCGTGGAACTGGCAGTTAACTTATCCACGGGTGGCGGCAATCGGGGCCTACATCTAACTATGAATAACCCCTTCTAGAAAATGGCCAAGGGACACCGCTGCAGACCACAAGGCGGAGATACTCACGCAGCTTTCATAATTAGGGGTTTTCCGGCCTAACAATAATCAGCCTGAGCACGCCCAAGCATACCAAGCCTGTGACGTCACCCTGACCGCAATGGCCATTACTCAAACCTCCTTCCAATCTGCAGCCGTGATCCTGACCACCCGCCACAAGAGACTGACCTGCATATAATGGTCCTGACTCTTGCCGCCACCCTATACTCTTAGGAGTAACTCCTGCCTGATGTTCTGCAAGAACAAATCTACTCCTGCCGGTTCTAAATGAACCCCATCCTGCCTATACAAACCCTTATGGGCTGCCGAGATGTTCCCGTGCTCTACCACAAAACCCTCGAGTTCGACTACCTGCTTCCTCAGGTCCCTATTGATCTTTTTCCTGACCTGGAAAGCTGCCTTATGACACACCATGTGCCTCCATCTCAATCTAGGGATCACATTCGACCACCCGATTCTTACACCTGGAAACCAGAGTTTGAACTGCCTCAGGTCTGACTGCATTGCCCGGATTAGATCCAATGTGGGAATGGCCCCCACATCATTGCCGCCAGCATGAATTATCAAAATGTGAGGTTTCTCCCACCTTTTCGCTGCGATCTGGAGCAATGCAGGCAGCTCTGACCAAGACAAGCCTCTGCGCCCTAGCCAACGTAACACAGCCCTGGACGATTCAATTCCTAGCTGCTGTCCTCCTGGCATGGCTGCAGCTCTAATTGCGGCCCAGTGCACATATGAATGGCCGACGATCCACACCCGTACAGGACCTGGACGTGTTTCTGAAACAAAGGAAACAAGAGTTAGCACGCTTGCAGTAGACCAGGTCCACAACCTTGGCCCATAACCTTCTGGTATCACCCCCGCAAGCCCCCCAACTCTTGCATGCATGCATGACCCTTGATCCCCGATCTCAAACATACAGCGGCCTAACGTAAGATTTATACCGCTGCGACCTCCACCGCCCCAATGAGCGGATCCGATCCGAGGACCAACCCAGCTCTGCTGCTGTCGTCGCTGCCCCCACCCTAAAGGAGTGTGGGGCAATCCGAGACCCGTCTAGGCCAGCCTTTTGCGCTGCCTTATCCAATACCTTCCCAAACTGGTATCTGGTCAGCGGGTCTCCATTAGCATGTATCAAAAACCTGGAGGAGCCTCCTGGCCGTACTCCCAGGTAAGATGACACTAGCCGCACGGGGCAACAGGCAACACCCTGCTGCCCCGGCAGTGAAAGCCAAGCTCCCCGGCCCTCCTGGTCTGTCTTGGACCTGGGAATGAACAATAGCACAGAGTCCTCCACCAACCGAACATGGCTGTGCATGACCCCCCCTGTGGCCGCCATTCTGGCTCGCGGTACCAACTCACCCACCCTTAATGCGCCGTGAAACGCCAAGCCAAAGGCCGCCCCGAAGAGGCGAGCCTCAAAAGGTGAGGAACATATCTCTGGCAGCACGTCCAGTAATTTTACTAGCCGTTCTGCCGTAATGGGCTCCCTTGCGTCTCGTCGTGGAACTTCCAGACGGCCCCAGCCCCTCAACAGCTGCTTAACGAGAAAGGATTGCGACTCGTCTTTAAAGGCGTATAGCCTGCAGAAAAAAGCCACAGCGGATAGTCTTGCTACCACCGCCCCCTTTGTAGCTCGCTTACCTCTCAGCTCCGCCAGCCAGCGCAACAAAAACCCTTGTTCACCCTCGCAAGAGGGGAACTCACGAAGGTCGCAAAAACCTACCCATTCACTCCAGTACCTCACGTATGCCGACCATGTGCTGGGTGCCAACGAAGCCCGCAACACCGGGATCAGTTGCTGTAGTCCTTCGCCATCTGCCACAAAAAGAGAGGGCAAGAAAGACCATTAGGAGCCGCGGCAGGCGCCGCAGCCCTAAATGCCCCCCACTGGAAGCGCGACAGTGCATCCGCAACTATATTCTGCACCCCTGGCACATGCCGTGCCCTAAAGTCAATGTTCAGTTGCAAACATCTCAACACCAGGTGTCGCAAATAATGCACGACCACAGGCGATGAAGCAGAAAGCCTGTTAACCGCAAACACCATGCTGAGATTATCCGTCCAGAAAATCACAGCCCTGTTACTAAACAGGTGACCCCACAATTCCACCGCAACCAGTATAGGAAACAATTCCAGAAGGCAAAGATTGCGTGTAAGCCCTCTGGTCGCCCATTCGGTCTGCCAGGGCTCCGCACTCCAAGCCCCTTCAAAGTAAGCCCCATACCCGGATGCTCCTGCAGCGTCCGTGAACAGATGTAGCGCTTGGTTAGATATCGGCTCCCTTCGCCACATGCAGACGCCATTAAAGTCCTGGAGAAACCTCTCCCAGACCTGCAAATCTGCCACGTGGTCCCTCGTGATGCGAATACGCGATGCCGGAGCCCTACCTCCGCCCAAACACCACTCTAGTCGCTTGCTAAACACCTTCCCCCACGGGATCACTCTCCCCGCAAAGTTAAGGAGGCCAAGGAGCGATTGCAGTTCCCGCAGCGAACATGTCTGCGTTGCAACCATGGCCCGTACAGCCGCCAACATCTTGGCAACCTTTTCCTTGGGCAGCCTACATTCACCCGCCACTGAATCGATCTCGATGCCAAGGAACGTCAAGCACGTGCACGGCCCCTCCGTCTTATCCTCTGCCAGAGGAACCCCGAACCTGGCCATCATGAACCTCATGACTTTCATTAAGGAGGCACATTCTTGCGAGTTGGCCGCCCCTACCAGGAGAAAGTCATCCAAGTAGTGCGCCACTCTATCACTCCCCGCCACTGAGACCACCGCCCAGTGCAGGAAAGTGCTGAATGCCTCAAAGTACGCGCAGGATATCGAACAGCCCATGGGCAGACAACGGTCGACATAATAACCCCCTTCAAACCAACACCCCATCAGCCCAAAGGATGATGGGTGAATCGGGAGTAGCCTAAACGCGGACTCCACGTCTAGTTTCGCCATCAATGCTCCCGGGCCCCGTTCCTTAACCAGAGCCAGCGCGTTGTCAAACGACTGGTAACGGACCGAGCTCAATTCCTCCGGAATAGCGTCGTTTACCGACCGCCCTTTCGGATAAGAGAGGTGTTGTATGAGCCTGAACTTACCTGTCTCCTTCTTGGGTACCACCCCTAGCGGGGAGACAACTAAATCCGGTAGCGGCCGGTCCTTAAAAGGGCCTACGACCCTACCCAAGGCCACTTCTTTGCCCAGTTTTTCCCTGACTGCCTCAGGGTATTGGGAAGCCGATTTCAGGTTTTTCCCGTCACGTGCTCCCCCTACCCGGCCTACTACCGGTATCACAAAGCCCTCACGCAACCCGCTATCCAGAAGCTGAGCAGCCGCCCTATCTGGGTACCTACGCAGCCATTTACAAATGACCTGGACTCTAAGTGGTGAATCCGCCCTTAGCGCCAGCGCCTCCTTTGCCCCCAAACCGATCAGTTTGGGTGTCTCGCTTTTTGGAGCAATCAGCACCGGGGTGCTGCCCGCTGCAAAACTTGCAGACGTGCTTGAACGTGCACGAAGTGCCCCGCTCGCACGCCTTGTCCTGATATCGCCAGCATACACCCCCTTGTCGCCGTCGAAAGCGCAAAGTCTGCCTACCCCCGGGCGAAGTCGCTATGGCGCCTCCTTGCGCCCTCCTTTCCGCATCAAGATGCGCCCAGAGGTGCAAATCCATCGTACCAAAATCAAGCAGTGGGTTGCCCACTTTCTTTTTCCGGTATAACATATCATACTCCCTCCAAGCACCATCGGCAAACTTTCTGTGTATTGCGTCGATGGTGTCAACGTACTTAAAGAGGGCAGTCCCCTGATCGGGAAACCTCTCTAAGTAGCAAGTGGCGTGGACCCGGAAACACCGATGCCACTCCTCAAGGGTATCAGGCCGCCTAAATTTCTTAGGGCCCGTACCATCCTCCGCCATCTCCTTAAACTTAAAGGCCTCTGCAGACAGCTCAAACATGTTAACATACTTACCATCCTGGATACGTTTCACAGTTTTAGTTTTAAGGTGTGCATGCAAACTGTGTACCTGGCACGAATAAGTATCCCCGTGTACCGCTGCCTTTCTGTTCACCACCTGTGGTGACCCCCCAGCAACCCCTAAGAGTTGAGATGACTGCGCCCCACTACTGGCAATGTCATCCCTGTGATTGCCCTTACTCATCTTCCTCAACATTCTATACATCCTCCTATGCCCTTTCGTGTGCAAACCCAGGGACCCATCTATCTCAGATCCTGACCCTGACCCACTAGAGCTGGAAGAATTACACCGCCCCCTAGGTAAACCAAGTTGCATCTCACCAGAGGAAGCGCCCGATGCGGCTTGGCCTTGTCCAGAAGCACTGCTGACTCCTCTAGGCACGAGAGCTCCGGAACCCTGAGTCGCCATATCCCTGCTGGATGAGGAAGTCCTGGGTACCTGCAAAATAGAAGCCAAGAGGGGAGTACCTCGGGAAGGGCCAGCCATCTCTTCCCTATCCCCCCTTTCCTCAAATTCTAGATAACCCTCCCGGTCACTGTCACTCACACCGCATGCCACACTCACATCATCATCCGTACTGGTGGCTAACCCGCTAGTCGAATCCTCCTGAAATCTGACGGTCCTACTCCGACCCTGAGACTTCGATCCCCTAGCCTGTCTCGCCTGTCCCCTCCCGGGGCTCTCTAAGCCTTCCCCAGTGCCAACGCTAATGCTAGCATGCCCCCTTTTGACAGCCCCCCTTGTGGCTATTTGCTCAGAACAGTGCTGGTGAAGTCCTGCTGGGCGTCATGATACCCTGCAGGCCTTGCCCCTGGGGCTCCGCTATTGCGGCATCGCCCCTTGAGCTGTGTGCCAGGATGGCCCCCTTATTCGCGGTCTTAGCCGCGGTGGCCTTTCCTTTACCTTGGGCCGCGGCGCGTGCGGGGGCCGCCTTAGCTTTTCCCCCTCCTAATGTAGGCCGCGAGCGCGAGGCGGGTGCCCTGTCGGCATCCCCCCCCTTATTACTGGGTCCAGCTGCGGCTCTCGTGCGCACACCCTGTTGCGACGCCCCCGGAGTGCCCTCCGGGGGCCCCTGCTGCCCCGCTGCCACACTAACAGTTGCCCCATGAATCAGCATCTCTGCCCCTCTATCCGGCCTAACATGCGCCCCCCCGGCCTCCTGGGCCCCATCGTTCTTGCCCCCAAGAGCGGGTGTCCCCCCCCCGAGGTGCTCCCTTCTTACCTTCGGAGCCCGGGGGGAACGATCCGCTCTGCTCGCTGTCCAGATTGCGACTGCCGCGAGCGGAAATGACGTCACCGGAAGTGACGCAGGAGCACGCAACGCCGCCGAAGGTCGACGCGGCGGCCATTTTAGATGCCACGAGGGACGACGGACCGGAGGCCTGTACATCAACGTAGGCCAAAGCCGGGGCCTGAAGTACCGCCGAACCCGACGACGTACCCGCGAGGACCGACGCCAAGGACTGGAGGAGAGCCACCGCCGCCGCCAACTATTCCCTGTAGAGGACCACTGCTGCAGGTGAGGCCGCACTGCTCCCACTACCCGCCCCAACGACGCTCACCCCCGAGGTGCTCGCACTTCCTAAGGCCTCGCTGGGCCCTGCCACTACAGACCCCTGCCTAAGGCCGACACCGGAACCCCCGGATACAGAGCCGGGACCCCCGGAGCCGAACCCGGAGCTCCCCTGGGACCCCCTAGGCCCTAAAACCGACCCGCCGGGCGCTCCTACTCGCCCCTCAGGCCCAATCTCCCCTGAGGGCCTACAGCCAGCCTCACCCGACGGATAGGCTATACCGGGGCCACCATCCCCCCCTAAATTCTCCCGTGCAGGAGAAGAGAACAACAGTGGGCTACCCCCCCCCCCTGAGGGAGAAACAGGCAAACACAGCCCAGACCCATGGCCCAGACCCACCGTGACAGTTCCGGATGGGGATGGTGCGACCCACTCCACGTCCTCTAACTCCATTTCTTCCCATTCTCCAGATTCGCCTTCCATTGGAAAATGCTGCAAACTGCTAAGCTGAAAATTCTTCTGGGAGTCCACAGGAACAAAGAGGAAGTAGAATCCCTGTACATCCTTCTTATAAGGTTAGTAAACCCCTCCCAACATAATGCAACATTGTAACTAATACACACACACAGCAGCACTCACTCCTCCAGGCCTTAACCCTTAGCTACGCTCCGGGCTATTTTGCCCTGCACTTTCTGTCTGCCAAGACACAGTGTCACCCCAGTGAAACTCATATCTGGTGTAACAGTAGTGTACATTTAAAAAAACAACACTTTTTTGACTGTGTTAAATAATAGCAGTCATTTTCCTTCACACGTGTGGGTTTCAGTGCCTGCCTGCCTGCCAGGGCACAGTGTCACAAAAGTGCAACTCATATCTGGGGTAACAGTAGTGTACATTTAAAAAAAAAAAAAACAGTTTTTTGACTGTGTTAAATAATAGCAGTCAGTTTCCTTCACACGTGTGCGTTTCAGTGCCTGCCTGCCTGCCAGGGCACAGTGTCACCCCAGTGCAACTCATATCTGGTGTAACAGTAGTGTAGATTTAAAAAAAAACAAAAAAACTCTTTTTTGACTGTGTTAAATAATAGCAGTCAGTTTCCTTCACACGTGTGTGTTTCAGTCCTGTCTGCCAGGGCACAGTGTCACCCCAGTGCAACTCATATCTGGTGTAACAGTAGTGTAGATTTAAAAAAAAACAAAAAAACTCTTTTTTGACTGTGTTAAATAATAGCAGTCAGTTTCCTTCACACGTGTGTGTTTCAGTGCATGGCTGCCAGGGCACAGTGTCACACCAGTGCAACTCATATCTGGGGTAACAGTAGTGTACATTTAAAAAAAACAGTTTTTTGACTGTGTTAAATAATAGCAGTCAGTTTCCTTCACACGTGTGTGTTTCAGTGCCTGCCTGCCTGCCAGGGCACAGTGTCACCCCAGTGCAACTCATATCTGGTGTAACAGTAGTGTACATTTAAAAAAACAACACTTTTTTGACTGTGTTAAATAATAGCAGTCAGTTTCCTTCACACGTGTGTGTTTCAGTGCCTGCCTGCCAGGGCACAGTGTCACCCCAGTGCAACTCATATCTGGTTTAACAGTAGTGTAGATTAAAAAAAAAAAACACTTTTTTGACTGTGTTAAATAATAGCAGTCAGTTTCCTTCACAAGTGTGCGTTTCAGTGCCTGCGTGCCAGGGCACAGTGTCACCCAAGTGCAACTCATATCTGGTGTAACAGTAGTGTAGATTTTAAAAACACTTTTTTGACTGTGTTAAATAATAGCAGTCAGTTTCCTTCACACGTGTGTGTTTCAGTGCCTGGCTGCCAGGGCACAGTGTCACCCCAGTGCAACTCATATCTGGTGTAACAGTAGTGTAGATTTAAAAAAAAAAAAAAACACTTTTTTGACTGTGTTAAATAATAGCAGTCAGTTTCCTTCACACGTGTGCGTTTCAGTGCCTGCCTGCCAGGGCACAGTGTCACCCCAGTGCAACTCATATCTGGTTTAACAGTAGTGTAGATTTAAAAAAAACAACACTATTTTGACTGTGTTAAATAATAGCAGTCAGTTTCCTTCACACGTGTGCGTTTCAGTGCCTGCCTGCCTGCCAGGGCACAGTGTCACCCCAGTGCAACTCATATCTGGTTTAACAGTAGTGTAGATTTAAAAAAAAAAAAAAACACTTTTTTGACTGTGTTAAATAATAGCAGTCAGTTTCCTTCACACGTGTGCGTTTCAGTGCCTGCCTGCCAGGGCACAGTGTCACCCCAGTGCAACTCATATCTGGTTTAACAGTAGTGTAGATTTAAAAAAAACAACACTATTTTGACTGTGTTAAATAATAGCAGTCAGTTTCCTTCACACGTGTTCGTTTCAGTGCCTGCCTGCCAGGGCACAGTGTCACCCCAGTGCAACTCAAATCTGGTGTAACAGTACTGTAGTGTAGATTTAAAAAAAAACAACACTTTTTTGACTGTGTTAAATAATAGCAGTCAGTTTCCTTCACACGTGTGCGTTTCAGTGCCTGCCTGCCAGGGCACAGTGTCACCCCAGTGCAACTCATATCTGGTGTAACAGTAGTGTAGATAAAAAAAAAACCAACACTTTTTTGACTGTGTTAAATAATAGCAGTCAATTTCCTTCACACATGTGTGTTTCAGTGCCTGCCTGCACGGGCACAGTGTCACCTCAGTGAAACTCATATCTGGTGTAACAGTAGTGTACATTTAAAAAAAACAAACACTTTTTTGACTGTGTTAAATAATAGCAGTCATTTTCCTTCACACGTGTGCGTTTCAGTGCCTGCCTGCCTGCCTGCCAGGGCACAGTGTCACACCAGTGCAACTCATATCTGGGGTAACAGTAGTGTACATTTAAAAAAAACAGTTTTTTGACTGTGTTAAATAATAGCAGTCAGTTTCCTTCACACGTGTGTGTTTCAGTGCCTGCCTGCCTGCCAGGGCACAGTGTCACCCCAGTGCAACTCATATCTGGTGTAACAGTAGTGTACATTTAAAAAAACAACACTTTTTTGACTGTGTTAAATAATAGCAGTCAGTTTCCTTCACACGTGTGTGTTTCAGTGCCTGCCTGCCAGGGCACAGTGTCACCCCAGTGCAACTCATATCTGGTGTAACAGTAGTGTAGATTTAAAAAAAACAACACTTTTTTGACTGTGTTAAATAATAGCAGTCAGTTTCCTTCACACGTGTGCATTTAAGTGCCTGCCTGCCAGGGCACAGTGTCACCCCAGTGCAACTCATATCTGGTGTAACAGTAGTGTACATTTTTAAAAAAACAACACTTTTTTGACTGTGTTAAATAATGGCAGTCAGTTTCCTTCACACTTGTGTGTTTCAGTGCCTGCCTTCCAGGGCACAGTGTCACCCCAGTGCAACTCATATCTGGTGTAACAGTACTGCAGTGTAGATTTTTAAAAAAACAACACTTTTTTGACTGTGTTAAATAATAGCAGTCAGTTTCCTTCACACGTGTGCGTTTCAGTGCCTGCCTGCCAGGGCACAGTGTCACCCCAGTGCAACTCATATCTGGTGTAACAGTAGTGTACATTTAAAAAAAAAACCAACACTTTATTGACTGTGTTAGATAATAGCAGTCAGTTTCCTTCACACGTGTGCGTTTCAGTGCCTGCCTGCCTGCCAGGACACAGTGTCACCCCAGTGAAACTCATATCTGGTGTAACAGTAGTGTACATTTAGAAAAAAACAACACTTTTTTGACTGTGTTAAATAATAGCAGTCAGTTTCCTTCATACGTGTGCGTTTCAGTGCCTGCCTGCCAGGGCACAGTGTCACCCCAGTGCAACTCATATCTGATGTAACAGTAGTGTACATTTAAAAAAAAACAACACTTTTTTGACTGTGAAATAATAGCAGTCAGTTTCCTTCACACGTGTGCGTTTCAGTGCCTGCCTGCCAGGGCACAGTGTCACCCCAGTGCAACTTATATCTGGTGTAACAGTAGTGTACATTTAAAAAAAACAACACTTTTTTGACTGTGTTAAATAATAGCAGTCAGTTTCCTTCACACGTGTGCGTTTCAGTGCCTGCCTGCCAGGGCACAGTGTCACCCCAGTGCAACTCATATCTGGTGTAACAGTAGTGTAGATTTAAAAAAAACAACAGTTTTTTGACTGTGTTAAATAATAGCAGTCAGTTTCCTTCACACGTGTGCGTTTCAGTGCCTGCCTGCCAGGGCACAGTGTCACCTCAGTGCAACTCATATCTGGTGTAACAGTAGTGTACATTTAAAAAAAAAAAAAACTTTTTTGACTGTGAAATAATAGCAGTCAGTTTCCTTCACACGTGTGCGTTTCAATGCCTGCCAGGGCACAGTGTCACCCCAGTGCAACTCACTTCTGGTGTAACAGTAGTGTACATTTAAAAAAAAAAAAATACAATTTTGACTGTAATAGATTGAATAGCAGTTAGTTGTCTGCAAGCGTGTGTGTCATGCCTACAGCGTCTACTCTGCCAACTTCTGCCAGTGCACTGTGCCACTCATATCTGTTGTCACAGTAGCTTGCACACCCTAGAATAATGCCCAGTGTTCAGAGGCCACGTACCCCGAACCCGAACATTTCTGAGGACATAGTTGACTGGCTAACACAGGACACCCAATCTTCTACAGCTTCCGCTCAGAACCTTGATGCACCATCCTCCTCCAGCTTAGCGTCGGGCACCTCTCAAGTAACCACTCGCCCGCCTGCCGCCACCACCAACCCTAGCACCACAGCCGCTTCACTTGATCTGTCAGAGGAGTTATTTACACATCAGTTGGAAGAAATGAGTGATAGTGATGCGCAACCATTATTGCCAGAGGATGTAGATAACAGGGATATGTCTCGGTCAGGCAGCATTACACACATGGACGTACGGTGTGATGATGATGATGTTGTACCTGCTGCTGCTTCCTTTGTTTAGATGTCAGATACAAGTGAAGCGGTTGATGATGACGATGCGTCCGTGGATGTCACGTGGGTGCCCGCTAGTAGAGAAGAAGAAGAGGGGGAAAGTTCAGATGGGGAGACAGAGAGGAGCAGGAGGAGGAGACGAGTTGGAAGCAGGGGGAGGTCATCGCAAGGAGCTAGTGGAACAGTCAGACAGCATGCATCGGCACCCGGGGTCAGCCAGACAGCACGCCAATCAACGCATGCTGTTGCCACCTCCAGAATGCCGTCATTGCAGAGCTCAGCAGTGTGTCATTTTTTTTGTGTGTCTGCCTCTGACAACAGCGATGCCATTTGCAACCTGTGCCAAAAGAAACTGAGTTGTGGAAAGTCCAACACCCACCTAGGTACAACTGCTTTGCGAAAGCACATGATCGCACATCACAAAGTACAAGCAGCACACAAACTCAAAGCCGCCATCCTCCTCCTGGTCCAGCATCTTCAGCCACGTCAACCACTGCTGTCCTCCTTGCCCCCTCTCAACCATCCGCCACTCTGTGTCTCGCCTTGAGCAGTTCCTGCTCATCTGCCCACAGTCAGGTGTCTGTCAAGGACATGTTTGAGCGTAAGAAGCCAATGTCACAAAGTCACCCCCTTGCCCGGCATCTGACAGCTGGCTTGACTGAACTCTTAGCCCGCCAGCTTTTACCATACAAGCTGGTGGAGTCTGAGGCGTTCAAAAAATTTGTAGCTATTGGGACACCGCAGTGGAAGGTACCTGGCCGAAATTTCTTTGCACAAAAGGCAATCCCCAACCTGTACTGGATTGTGCAGAAGGAAGTAATGGCATGTCTGGCACACAGTGTTGGGGCAAGGGTCCATCTGACCACTAATACCTGGTCTGCAAAGCATGGTCAGGGCAGGTATATCACCTACACTGCGCATTGGGTAAACCTGCTGTCTGCTGCCAGGCATGGAATGCGTGGCTCTGCAGAGGAGTTGGTGACACCGCCACGACTTGCAGGCAGGCCTGCTGCCACCTCCTCTACAACTCCTACTCCATCCTCTTCCATAACCTCCTCGGCTGAGTCCTCTTCTGCTGCTGCGTCTTGCTCCACATCAACGCCCCCCCCCCCAGCTCCCCAGGTACTATTCCACATCCCGGATACAGCAGTGTCACGCCATCTTGGGGTTGACATGCCTGAAAGCAGACAGTCACACCGGACCAGCACTCCTGTCCGCCCTGAACGCACAGGAGGATCAGTGGCGGCTGACTCCGCACCAACTGGAGATCATCAAAGTGGTTAGTGACAACGGAAGAAATTTGGTGGCGGCATTGAATTTGGGCAAGTTGACACATGTGCCGTGCATGGCACATGTGTGTAATCTGATCGTACAACTCTTTGTGCATAAGTACCCAGGCTTACAGGACGTCCTGAAGCAGGCCAGGAAGGTGTGTGGCCATTTCAGGCATTCCTACACAGCCATGGCGCACTTTTCAGATATCCAGTGGCAAAACAACATGCCAGTGAGGCGCTTGATTTGCGACAGCCTGACACGTTGGAATTCAACACTCCTAATGTTCGAACGCCTGATCCAACAAGAAAAAGCCGTTAATGACTATTTGTATGAATGGGGTGCTAGGACAGCCTTTGCGGAGCTGGGAATTTTTTTGCCACGTTACTGGATGCTCATGCGCAACGCCTGTGTCACGGCCGTGCCTGGATTTGAACCTGAGACTCCTGGTTCCCAGCCTGTTTTTCTTTTCCTGTGCCACCAATGGTATCTGTTTATGTTTGCAGCTTTTTGGAGACCTGTTACCTGCAGTGGATTACTCTCTGGCTCCACCTGCTTGCCAGCTGTAGGTAGTTTTCTAATCAGCTCTGCTATAAAGGGCTGCTTCACTAATCATTTGGTGCCTTGACATTGTGATTGATTTCCTTTGTTTTTGTCTCTGTTCTGTTTCCTGAATTCCTGTTTTGTTGTTGGATCCCTGGCATCTGAACTCGGCTTGCTGATTGACCATTCTTCTGGATTCCCCTTTTTGCTTTATGAAAGATTGGACTGCTTTCCTGGCTACTGACCCTTGGCTTGTATTCTGACAATTCTTTTGTATCCTGTATGCTTCTTGGCTACTGTGTCTATCATCATGCTGTGAAAACTGTACGCTTAACTGGCTGCTGAGTCTAAGCAACTATACTGTGACATCTGTTTATCCTGAAGCCAAGTACCTTTGCTGTGAGTACCTGTATACTTCCTTGGCTGTTGGTACTAAACTCCACTGCTGTAAGAACTGTATGTTAACCTGCTTGCTGAGTCTAAGCAACTATACTGTGACATCTTTTTATCCTGAAGCCAAGTACCTCTGCTGTGAGTACCTGTATACTTCCTTGGCTGTTGGTACTAAACTCCACTGCTGTAAGAACTGTATGTTTATCTGCTTGCTGAGTCTAAGCAACTATACTGTAACATTTGTCTTCCTGAAACTAAGTTGCCTTACAGAGATACTGGCGTATGCTCGGCCTGTTCCTGAACCCAAGTTGCCTTACTGAGAAACTGGCATATGCTCGGCCTGTTCCTGAACCCAAGTTAACTTACCGAGACACTGGCATATGCTCGGCCCCTTCCTGAAACCAAGTTGCCTTACTGAGATACTGGCGTATACTCGGCTCCTTCCTGAAACCAAGTTGCCTTACCGAGATATTGGCATATGCTCGGCTACTTCCTGAAACAAAGTTGCCTTACCGAGATACTGGCGTATGCTCGGCCTGTTCCTGAACCCAAGTTGCCTTCCCGAGATACTGGCATATGCTCGGCCTGTTCCTGAACCCAAGTTGCCTTACCGAGATACTGGCGTATGCTCGGCCTGTTCCTGAAACCAAGTTGCCTTACCGAGATACTGGCGTATGCTCGGCCTCTTCCTGAAACCAAGTTGCCTTACTGAGATACTGGCGTATGCTCGGCCCCTTCCTGAAACCAAGTTGCCTTACCGAGATACTGGCGTATGCTCGGCCCCTTCCTGAAACCAAGTTGCCTTACCGAGATACTGGCGTATGCTCGGCCCCTTCCTGAAACCAAGTTGCCTTACTGAGATACTGGCGTTTGCTCGGCCCCTTCCTGAAACCAAGTTGCCTTACCGAGATACTGGCGTATGCTCGGCTCCTTCCTGAAACCAAGTTGCCTTACCGAGATATTGGCATATGCTCGGCTCCTTCCTGAAACAAAGTTGCCTTACCGAGATATTGGCATATGCTCGGCTCCTTCCTGAACCCAAGTTGCCTTCCCGAGATACTGGCGTATGCTCGGCTCCTTCCTGAACCCAAGTTGCCTTACCGAGATACTGGCGTATGCTCGGCCTGTTCCTGAACCCAAGTTGCCTTACCGAGATACTGGCGTATGCTCGGCCTCTTCCTGAAACCAAGTTGCCTTAACGAGATACTGGCGTATGATTGGCCCCTTCCTGAAACCAAGTTGCCTTACTGAGATACTGGCGTATGCTCGGCCCCTTCCTGAAACCAAGTTGCCTTACCGAGATACTGGCGTATGCTCGGCCCCTTCCTGAAACCAAGTTGCTACACCGAGATACTGGCGTATGCTCGGCCCCTTCTTGAAACCAAGTTGCCTTACCGAGATACTGGCGTATGCTCGGCCCCTTCCTGAAACCAAGTTGCCTTACCGAGATACTGGCGTATGCTCGGCCCCTTCTTGAAACCAAGTTGCCTTACCGAGATGCTGGCGTATGCTCGGCCCCTTCCTGAAACTAAGTTGCTACACCGAGATACTGGCGTATGCTCGGCCCCTTCTTGAAACCAAGTTGCCTTACCGAGATACTGGCGTATGCTCGGCCCCTTCCTGAAACCAAGTTGCTACACCGAGATACTGGCGTATGCTCGGCCCCTTCTTGAAACCAAGTTGCCTTACCGAGATGCTGGCGTATCCTCGGCCCATTCCTGAAACCAAGTTGCCTTACCGAGAAACTGGCATATGATACCAAGTACCCTGGCTCTAATACCCGTGTATGCCCACTTTGATCCTAATATCAAGTACTCGTAAGGGTCGTCTGTGTCTGTTGAAGGACTTCTGCTTGAACTGTTCTTTTACAAAGACTTTCATTTGTTTATTATCAGTTTGGAATATAACCTTGATGTGCTTTACCTCTTGTTTTCCTTGCATTACCTTAGTAAAGTTACTTTAAGAAAAGCCCATCTTTGTTCTGTGTTTCCATTCTGGTATACTGAGTCCTACTCACCTCTTCACATCCTCTCAGCTTAACTCAGCCATCACCTTGCACATGCTCCAAAACCCTGAACCTGCTCAGCCGAGCATGACAGCCTGTAGGCTCATGCGTCCTTTTGAGGAGGTGACAAACCTAGTCAGTCGCACCGAAGGCACCATCAGCGACATCATACCATTTGTTTTCTTCCTGGAGCATGCCCTGTGAAGAGTGCTGGATCAGGCCGTAGATGAGCGTGAAGAGGAAGAGTTGTGGTCACCATCACCATCAGAAACAGCCTTATCAGCATCGCTTACTGGACCTGCGGCAACCCTGGAAGAGGATTGTGAGGAAGAGGAGTCAGAAGAGGAATGCGGCTTTGAGGAGGAGGAGGAATACCAACCACAACAGGCATCTCAGGGTGCTCGTTGTCACCTATCTGGTACCCGTGGTGTTGTACGTTGCTGGAGGAAAGAAGATACCTTCAGTGAGATCACTGAGGATGAGGAACGGCATCCAAATTTCTGCAAATGGGGTCTTTCATGCTGTCGTGCCTGTTGAGTGACCCTCATATAAAAAGGCTGAAAGAGAACGACCTGTACTGGGTGTCCACGCTACTAGACCCCCGGTATAAGCATAAAGTGCCTGAAATGTTACCGAATTACCGCAAGTCAGAAAAGATGCAGCAGTTCCAAAATAAATTAAAAAGTATGCTTTACACAGCGTATAAGGGTGATGTCACAGCACAACGGGAATCTAACAGGGGAAGAGGTGAAAGTAATCCTCCTCCTCCCACGCCAGCAAGGACAGGACGCTTTACAGACGTGTTGTTGATGGAGGACATGCAGAGCTTTTTAAGTCCTACGCATCGCCACAGCCCTTCGGGGTCCACCCTCAGAGAACGACTCGACCGACAGGTAGCAGACTACCTCGCCTTAACTGCAAATATCGACACTCTGAGGAGCGATGATCCCCTTGACTACTGGGTGTGCAGGCTTGACCTGTGGCCTGAGCTATCCCAATTTGCGATAAAACTTCTGGCCTGCCCCGCTTCAAGTGTCCTGTCAGAAAGGACCTTCAGTGCAGCAGGAGGTATTGTCACTGAGAAGAGAAGTCGCCTAGGTCAAAAAAGTCTAGATTACCTCACCTTTATTAAGATGAATGAGGGATGGATCTCGAAGGAACTGACATTGGGCGATACATTCGTCTAAAAAAGGCCTGATGAGATGAGCTGCCTTGGGCTAAAAAATGGTCCACACGCTGGTGTATTTTATCTATGAATGCCGGATGACTTGTGTGACTTATCCGCCACCAACTAGGGTTCAAGCCACAATGTTTTCAGGTACTTTCTGCCTGGGAAACAAACATACATTTTTCTGGCCGCTGCTACAGCAGCAGCTTCAACAATACCTAATTTTTCAGGCATGTGTACATGCCTAATTTGTCTTGCCTCTGGTGCTGCACTGTGGCTTCAAAAACCAAACCAAAAAAAAGGCACATAACAGGGATTAAACTGATAGGAATAGTACTACTTAACACACCACTCCTATCTGGTGGCCCATTAGATTGCACGCGCAGTGCCCCAAATTTAAAGTAGGAGGTCCGACCAAGCATCTTTTTCCATCTCCCGGTTCCTAAAATTGATGCCATATACACGTCCCCTGAAAGGGGACGTAACGGATTAAACTGATAAGAATAGAACTACTTAACACACCACTCCTATCTGGTGGCACATTAGATTGCACGCGCAGTGCCCCAAATTTGAAATAGGAGGACCGACCAAGCATCTTTTTCCATCTCCCGGTTCCTAAAATTGATGCCATATACACGTCCCCTGATAGGGGACGTAACAGGGATTAAACTGATAGGAATAGTACTACTTAACACACCTTATAATAACGCAGAGAGAGGCAATGCAGAGAGAGGAGTCTGAAGAAGAGGAGTCAGAGGAGGAAGGTGGCTTTGAGGAGGTGGAAGACCAAACACAGCATGCGTCCCAGGGGGGGCTTGTTGTCACCTTTCGGGGACCCTTGGTGTTGTACGTGGCTGGGTAGAGGAAGAGACCTTTAATGACATCAGTGAGGACAAGGAACGGGACATGGCTAGCTTGGTATCCAACCTTGTGCAAATGGGGAGTTGGCGGTTGTGCAAATGGACTGTTTGCGGTGCGTTAAAAGGACAGTCTAGGCCAAAATAAACTTTCATGATTCAGATAGAGCATGTAATTTTAAACAATTTTCCAATTTACTTTTATCACCAATTTTGCTTTATTCTCTTGGTTTTCTTAGTTGAAAGCTTAACCTAGGAGGTTCATATGCTAATTTCTTAGACTTTGAAGCCCTCCTCTTTCAGATTGCATTTTAATAGTTTTTCACCACTAGCATGTGTTAGTTCACGTATTTCATATAGATAACACTGTGCTCGTGCACGAGAAGTTATCTGGGAGCAGGCACTGATTGGCTAGACTGCAAGTCTGTCAAAAGAACTGAAAAAAGGGGCAGTTTGCAGAGGCTTAGATACAAGATAATCACAGAGGTTAAAAGTATATTATTATAAATGTGTTAGTTATGCAAAACTGGGAAATGGGTAATAAAGGGATTATCTATCTTTTAAAACAATAAACATTCTGGTGTAGACTGTCCCTTTAAACGGGGATTAGGTCTGTCACTGTGAAGCGGGCGTAACTACTTGATCGATACAACATCATACCTGATGTTTTAAAGCACGTTATTCCAAACAATTTAGGAATGTTAGGTGATTTATGCCCTTTATGGCTTAAAACCAGACTCTGCATCAACTATGTAATTTTCCATGGGAGTTTTGCCATGGATCCCTCTCCGGCGTGCCACAGTCCAGGTGTTAGTCCCCTTGAAACAACTTTTCTTTCATGTAATTAGCAAGAGTCCATGAGCTAGTGACGTATGGGATATACATTCCTACCAGGAGGGGCAAAGTTTCCCAAACCTCAAAATGCCTATAAATACACCCCTCACCACACCCACAAATCAGTTTTACAAACTTTGCCTCCCATGGAGGTGGTGAAGTAAGTTTGTGCTAGATTCTTCGTTGATATGCGCTCCGCAGCAGGCTGGAGCCCGGTTTTCCTCTCAGCGTGCAGTGAATGTCAGAGGGATATGAAGAGAGTATTGCCTATTTGAATTCAATGATCTCCTTCTACGGGGTCTATTTCATAGGTTCTCTGTTATCGGTCGTAGAGATTCATCTCTTACCTCCCTTTTCAGATCGACGATATACTCTTATATATACCATTACCTCTACTGATTCTCATTTCAGTACTGGTTTGGCTTTCTACTACATTTAGATGAGTGTCCTGGGGTAAGTAAGTCTTATTTTTGTGACACTCTAAGCTATGGTTGGGCACTTTTATATAAAGTTCTAAATATATGTGTTTAAACATTTATTTGCCTTGATTCAGGATGTTCAACATTCCTTATTTCAGACAGTCAGTTTCATTATTTGGGATAATGCATTTGAATAATCAATTTTTTCTTACCTTAAAATTTGACTTTTTTCCTGTGGGCTGTTAGGCTCGCGGGGGCTGAAAATGCTTCATTTTATTGCGTCATTCTTGGCGCGGACTTTTTTGGCGCAAAAAATTTTCTTTGTCATTTCCGGCGTCATACTTGTCACCGGAAGTTGCGTAATTTTTTGACGTTTTTGCGCCAAAAATGTCGGCGTCACCGGATGTGGCGTCATTTTTGCCGCTTAAAGCATTTAGGCACCAAATAATGTGGGCGTCTTTTTTGGCGCTAAAAAATATGGGCGTCATTATTGTCTCCACATTATTTAAGTCTCATTGTTTATTTGCTTCTGGTTGCTAGAAGCTTGTTCATTGGCATTTTTTCCCATTCCTGAAACTGTCATTTAAGGAATTTGATCAATTTTGCTTTATATGTTGTTTTTTCTATTACATATTGCAAGATGTCCCAGATTGACCCTGAATCAGAAGATACTTCTGGAAAATTGCTGCCTGATGCTGGATCTACATAACATACATAGTAACATAGTAGAAAAGGTTGAAAAAAGACTGAAGTCCATCGAGTTCAACCTATACAAATCTAAAATACTTACAAAAAGCTCCAGTTAAGCTTAAATAACCCCATTAAAATGTGACCCATTTAATACTAGCAATCATATCCATGAATTTTGTTTATATACAGAAATTTATCCAGACTATTTTTAAATGAATCTATGGTATTGGCATTCACTACCTCCTTTGGTAATGAGTTCCACAATTTTATTGCTCTTACAGTGAAAAAACGTTTCCGTTGCAGAAGATTAAATCTCCTTTCCTCCAACCTTAAATTATGACCTCTTGTCAGAAACAATTTTCTTGGAATAAAAAGAGCTTCTGCCATCTCTGTATATGGGCCTTGAATATATTTATATAAAGTAATCATGTCACCTCTCAAGCGCCTTTTTTCTAAAGAGAACAGACCCAGTTTGGCTAGCCTCTCCTCATAGGTTAATTTCTCCAATCCCCTTATTAGCTTTGTGGCCCTTCTCTGAACTTTTTCTAGTTCTGCAATATCTTTTTTAGCAATCGGTCCCCAGAACTGCACTCCAAACTCAAGGTGAGGTCTTACCAGGGCTTTATATAATGACAGAATTATGCTTTCCTCCCTTGAATCAATGCCTCTTTTAATACATGCTAATATCTTATTAGCCTTTGAAGCCGCTGCCCTGCATTGTGCACTCATCTTTAGCTTGTTATCTATTACTACTCCCAAATCCCTTTCCTCCTGTGTTTGGCTAAGTCTTGTCCCATTTAAAAAATACGTAGCCTGCTTATTTTTACTTCCAAAATGTAGAACCTTACATTTTTCCGTATTAAATCTCATTTTCCATTCACTTGCCCATAGTTCTAATTTTAGCAAATCCCTTTGTAAAGAGAGTTCGTCCTGCTCTGACCTAATGACCTTACTTAACTTAGTATCATCTGCAAAAATACCAAAGTTAAGCGTATTTGTTGTAAACTTGTGGTAACTGTTCCTCCGGCTGTTGTTTGTAATGAATGTCATAACAAACTTGTTAATGCAGATAATATTTCCTTTAGTAATGTTCCATTACCTGTTGCTGTTTCATCAATATCTAATATTCAGGGTGTTCCTGTTAACATAAGAGATTTTGTTTCTAAATCTATTAAGAAGGCTATGTCTGTTATTCCTCCTTCTAGTAAACGTAAAAGGTCTTTTAAAACTTCTCATTTTTCAGATGAATTTTTAAATGAACATCATCATTCTGATTCTGATAATGATTCTTCTGGTTCAGAGGATTCTGTTTCAGAGGTTGATACTGATAAATCTTCATATTTATTTAAAATGGAATTTATTCGTTCTTTACTTAAAGAAGTCTTAATTGCATTAGAAATAGAGGAATCTGGTCCTCTTGATACTTAATCTAAACGTTTGAATACAGTTTTTAAACCTCCTGTAGTTATTCCAGAGGTTTTTCCCGTCCCTGATGCTATTTCTGAAGTAATTTCTAGGGAATGGAATAATTTGGATAATTAATTTACTCCTTCTAAACGGTTTAAGCAATTACATCCTGTGCCATCTGACAGATTAGAGTTTTCAGACAAAATCCCTAAGGTAGATGGGGCTATCTCTACTCTTGCTAAACGTACTACTATTCCTACGGCAGATAGTACTTCCTTTAAGGATCCTTTAGATAGAAAAATTGAATCCTTTCTAAGAAAAGCTTACTTATGTTCAGGTAATCTCCTTAGACCTGCTATATCTTTGGCGGATGTTGCTGCAGCTTCAACTTTCTGGTTGGAAGCTTTGGCACAACAAGTAACAGATCATAATACTCATAGCATTGTTAATCTTCTTCAACATGCTAATAACTTTATTTGTGATGCCATTTTTTTATATCATTAGGGTTGATGTCAGGTATATGTCTTTAGCTATTTTAGCTAGAAGAGCTTTATGGCTTAAAACTTGGAATGCTGATATGTCTTCTAAGTCAACTTTGCTTTCCCTTTCTTTCCAAGGTAATAAATTGTTTGGTTCACAGTTGGATTCTATTATTTCAACTGTTACTGGGGGAAAGGAACTTTTTTACCACAGGATAAAAAATCTAAAGGTAAATTTAGGTCTGCTAATCGTTTTCGTTCCTTTCGTCACAATAAGGAACAAAAACCTGATCTTTCCTATACAGGAGCAGTATCAGTTTGGAAACCATCTCCAGTCTGGAAGAAATCCAAGCCTTTTAGAAAGCCAAAGCCAGCTCCTAAGTCCACATGACGGTGCGGCCCTCATTCCAGCCCAGCTGGTAGGGGGCAGATTACGATTTTTCAAAAAAAATTGGATCAATTCGATTCACAATCTTTGGATTCAGAATATTGTTTCACAAGGGTACAGAATAGGCTTCAAGATAAGGCCTCCTGCAAGAAGATTTTTTCTTTCCCGTGTCCCAATAAATCCAGTGAAGGCTCAAGCATTTCTGAAATGTGTTTCAGATCTAGAGTTGGCTGGAGTAATTGTGCCAGTTCCAGTTTTGGAACAGGGCTGGGGTTTTACTCAAATCTCTTCATTGTACCAAAGAAGGAGAATTCCTTAAGACCAGTTCTGGATTTAAAAATATTGAATCCTTATGTAAGGATACCAACATTCAAAATGGTAACTATAAGGACTATTCTGCCTTTTGTTCAGCAAGGGCATTATATGTCCACAATAGATTTACAAGATGCATATCTGCATATTCTGATTCATCCAGATCACTATCAGTTTCTGAGATTCTCTTTTCTAGACAAGCATTACCAGTTTGTGGCTCTGCCGTTTGGCCTAGCAACAGCTCCAAGGATTTTTACAAAGCTTCTCGGTGCCCTTCTATCTGTAATCAGAGAACAGGGTATTGTGGTATTTCCTTATTTGGACGATATCTTGGTACTTGCTCAGTCTTCTCATTTAGCAGAATCTCATACGAATCGACTTGTATCGTTTCTTCAAGAACATGGTTGGAGGATCAATTTACCAAAGAGTTCGTTGATTCCTCAGACAACGGTAACCTTTTTAGGTTTCCAGATAGATTCAGTGTTCATGACTCTGTCACTGACGGACAAGAGACGTCTAAAATTGGTTTCAGCTTGTCGAAACCTTCAGTCTCAATCATTCCCTTCGGTAGCCTTATGCATGGAAATTCTAGGTCTTATGACTGCTGCATCGGACGCGATCCCCTTTGCTCGTTTTCACATGCGACCTCTTCAGCTCTGTATGCTGAACCAGTGGTGCAGGGATTATACAAAGATATCACAATTAATATCTTTAAAACCGATTGTACGACACTCTCTGACGTGGTGGACAGACTACCATCGTTTAGTTCAGGGGGCTTCTTTTGTTCTTCCGACCTGGACTGTGATCTCAACAGATGCAAGTCTGACAGGTTGGGGAGCTGTATGGGGGTCTCTGACAGCACAAGGGGTTTGGGAATCTCAGGAGGCGAGATTACCAATCAACATTTTGGAACTCCCTGGATTTTCAGAGCTCTTCAGTCGTGGCCTCTTCTAAAGAGAGAGTCGTTCATTTGTTTTCAGACAGACAATGTCACAACCGTGGCATATGTCAATCATCAAGGAGGGACTCACAGTCCTCTGGCTATGAAAGAAGTATCTCAAATACTTGTATGGGCGGAATCCAGCTCCTGTCTAATTTCTCCGGTTCATATCCCAGGTATAGACAATTGGGAAGCGAATTACCTCAGTTGCCAAACATTACATCCGGGCGAATAGTCTCTTCACCCACAGGTATTTCTTCAGATTGTTCAAATGTGGGGACTTCCAGAAATAGATCTGATGGCTTCTCATCTAAACAAGAAGCTTCCCAGGTAC
Source organism: Bombina bombina (assembly GCF_027579735.1). Taxonomy (NCBI): domain Eukaryota; kingdom Metazoa; phylum Chordata; class Amphibia; order Anura; family Bombinatoridae; genus Bombina; species Bombina bombina. The sequence goes on from NC_069501.1 coordinate 314,888,369, forward strand.
CTGTCCAGATCCAGGGATCCTCAGGCGGAAGCAGTGGATGCATTGTCACTTCCTTGGAAGTATCATCCTGCCTATATCTTTCCTCCTCTAGTTCTTCTTCCAAGAGTGATTTCCAAGATTCTAAAGGAGCGTTCGTTTGTTCTGCTGGTAGCTCCAGCATGGCCTCACAGGTTTTGGGATGCGGATCTTGTCCGGATGGCTACTTGCCAACCGTGGACTCTTTCGTTAAGACCAGACCTTCTATCGCAAGGTCCTTTTTTCCATCAGAATCTCAAATCCTTAAATTTGAAGGTATGGAGATTAAACGCTTGATTCTCAGTCATAGAGGTTTCTCTGACTCCGTAATTAATACTATGTTACAGGCTCATAAATCTGTTTCTAGGAAGATATATTATCGAGTCTGGAAGACTTACATTTCTTGGTGTTCTTCTCATCATTTTCTTGGCATTCTTTTAGAATCCCTAGAATTTTACAGTTTCTTCAGGATGGTTTGGATAAAGGTTTGTCTGCAAGTTCCTTGAAAGGACAAATCTCTGCTCTTTCTGTTCTTTTTCACAGAAAGATTGCTAATCTTCCTGATATTCATTGTTTTGTACAGGCTTTGGTTCGTATAAAACCTGTCATTAAGTCAATTTCTCCTCCTTGGAGTTTGAATTTGGTTCTGGGGGCTCTTCAAGCTCCTCAGTTTGAACCTATTTATTCGCTGGATATTAAATTACTTTCTTGGAAAGTTTTGTTTCTTTTGGCCATCTCTTCTGCTAGAAGAGTTTCTGAATTATCGGCTCTTTTTTGTGAGTCTCCTTTTCTGATTTTTCATCAGGATAAGGCGGTGTTGCGAACTTCATTTAAATTTTTACCTAAGGTTGTGAATTCTAACAACATTAGTAGAGAAATTGTGGTTCTTTCTTTGTGTCCTAATCCTAAGAACTCTAAGGAAAGATTGTTGCATTCTTTGGATGTAGTTAGAGCTTTGAAATATTATGTTGAAGTTACTAAAGATTTCCGAAAGACTTCTAGTCTATTTGTTATCTTTTCTGGTTCTAGGAAAGGTCAGAAGGCTTCTGCCATTTCTTTGGCATCTTGGTTAAAGTCTTTGATTCATCATGCTTATGTCGAGTCCAGTAAAATTCCGCCTCAAAGGATTACAGCTCATTCGACTAGGTCAGTCTCTACTTCCTGGGCATTTAGGAATGAAGCTTCGGTTGATCAGATTTGCAAAGCAGCAACTTGGTCTTCTTTGCATACTTTTACTAAATTCTACCATTTTGATGTGTTTTCTGCTTCTGAAGCAGTTTTTGGTAGAAAAGTACTTCAGGCAGCTGTTTCAGTTTGATTCTTCTGCTTATATTTTCAGTTTTTTTCATTATAAGATTTAAACTTTGTTTTGGGGTGTGGATTATTTTTCAGCGGAATTGGCTGTCTTTATTTTATCCCTCCCTCTCTAGTGACTCTTGCGTGGAAGATCCACATCTTGGGTATGCATTATCACATACGTCACTAGCTCATGGACTCTTGCTCATTACATGAAAGAAAACATAATTTATGTAAGAACTTACCTGATAAATTCATTTCTTTCATATTAGCAAGAGTCCATGAGGCCCACCCTTTTTTGTGGTGGTTATGATTTTTTTGTATAAAGCACAATTATTCCAATTCCTTATTTTTTATGCTTTCGCACTTTTTTCTTATCACCCCACTTCTTGGCTATTCGTTAAACTGATTTGTGGGTGTGGTGAGGGGTGTATTTATAGGCATTTTGAGGTTTGGGAAACTTTGCCCCTCCTGGTAGGAATGTATATCCCATACGTCACTAGCTCATGGACTCTTGCTAATATGAAAGAAATTAATTTATCAGGTAAGTTCTTACATAAATTATGTTTTTCATTACTTTTGTGGCCAGAAAGAGTCCCTGTGGGTTTTAAAGTTCGCCTGCCTATTGAAGTCTATGGCGGTTCGCCCGGTTCGCCCGTTCGCAAACAGTTGCAGAAGTTCGCGTTCGCTGTTTGCAAACCCAAATTTTTATGTTTGCGACATCACTATTTATAAAATGATCTTTATTCCTAAGGATGTCATGGCTTTGTGCTAAATGGGTCTCTGTTCACTTCAAGATCCATTTTACAAGTCTTCAAAAATACCAAGATGAAATATGTGGTAATATAATAAGTAATAGACACCATTTTGAAAGTACTATATGTCTTGTTGTGGTGTGGTGACAATGACACACATATTTATATTTGAGGTTGTGAAATCAATACAATTTGTTTTTAAAAGAAAAAGAGGGCTTTTAAACATTTCTCACATTGTAAAATGTCTTTTACAAAGAGTCACTATTGCTACAATTAAAGCCAATAAGTTGATTCTGGAAAACTGTAATTTCTCACTATACAGACCGGGTTGCTAAAACATAGAAATTAACTTCTCTTCCATGACCCTGCAAAACTTACAGCCCTTGGTGCTCGTCAGCACTAACATATAGCTGCTTTCAGTGTCTCAGGCAGTTAACCTCAGTCGCCTCCTCAAACTCTCTTCTCATCTCTCTGATATTCGCTATCCTCCTCACAAAATCACACAACTTCCTCTTCACTCTCTTCACAGTCTGCTTCATACCCTCTTATTCTTCTATCGCTCATACACAGCATCCTCCACACCCAATGTCTGTTATACACAGCTTCCTCCATATCCTAGAGACCCTTCTTCTTTTCACACTGCCCTGCTTATCCTCTTAGCTACTGTCCCTCACATGCCAGCCCTTGCTCACCCTAGCTGCATCCCTGTCCCTTGCACACAGCCTCCTCGTCCTCTCATCCCCTCTCCCTCACATATAACTCCTGCTCACCCTTCAACACCAAACTAACATATTTCTCTAGTGGCATCACCTGTAAGACGGTGTTATTTTTTATATATATTTCTGTAGAAACTGTATACACACACACACACACACATACACTAATATTCATTGAGAATGAAGGCTATTTTCATGATGTCAACATTAATTCATTGACAGAGTTTTGATTAAAGGGATATGGAAGTTAAATTAAAGGGAAACTGAACCCAAATTTTTTCTTTAGTGATTCAGATAGAGCGTGCAATTTTGAGAAACTTTCTAATTTACTCCTATTATCAATTTTTATTCGTTCTCTTGCTATCTTTATTTGAAAAAGAAAGTCCAGATACTTGGACAGCAATTTATTATTGGTGGATTAATTTATCCACTAATCAGCAAGAACAACCCAGGTTGTTCACCAAAATGGGCCGGCATTTAAACTTACATTCTTGATTTTCAAATAAAGATACCAAGAGAATGAAGAACATTTGCTAATAGGAGTAAACTACAATGTTGCTTAAAATTGCATGTTCTATCTGAATCACAAAAGAAAAAAATTGGGTTCAGTGTCCCTTTAAACTTTTATGGTTCAGATTGCAAATTTACTTATTTCTCTTGGTATTCTTTGATGAGAATCTTAGGAACAGCAGTGCAGTACTGAGACCTAGGTGGTGATTGGAGGTTACCCACTCATGCCTCTTATTATAGAATGCTCTGCTAGGTCCTAGTAGTGCATTTCTGCTCTGGAGCTGACTTTGGCTATGTGCTAAACACACTTACATGGGTTAAACACATATCTTTACGCAACAATGCAAAAAATAAAAATGCTCTAACGCAGTGTATTTTCTTTCAACTCTTTTATGTACCAATAAATATATTTTTGTACTTTTTCTAATTTACAGAAGGCAATGACTTTATCTTTCCATAAAACAATTTGCCTTTATTCTTACTGTATAAGAACATGATATAAAATGCTTGTCATGATAAGTGTGTGTCTAAAAGAGTGATTTCTGTTCATGTTCCTTTCCGGCATACTGTACCTTTAAGGAGGCTGTGTTTGTAGAATGTGGTTGATTTTTTTATTTTTTGATTAAGTTACTGAACCTCTTACTCTGGCAATTACTTCTTAGACATACTGGTTTGACTTCTGCTTCCCCGTGACTGTGCAGCTCATTTAACAAATACCAAGAGAAAAAATGAATTTGGATAATAGAAGTAAATTGAAAAGTTGCTGTTGTTATTTTTCTTACTTTAAGTGCTTCATAGGTAACGAAAAAACTAAATCCTTTGAGGGATCTGAGCATATGTCAGCTAGCTAATCCAAGTGTGAAACCAAAATGTCATTAGGAAAAAATTACCTAGGGCCCATTACATATGCAGCGTCGCCCGCAAAAGCCGGCGATGCCGGTTTTTGCACTGTTTTGGTATTACATATACGGAGTAGCATACAAGTTATGCCCGTATATTTCACCCGTCGCTCGCAATTTTTACTCCCATAGGCTAACACGGGACTGTGTCGTAAATCGGTATCCAATATCCAGCGCAAGGCCTTACGTGGCGAAAATGGAGAAATCTTACTCCATTTTTACCTCGCCATAAAAGGCAGCCGTAGCAGACCTTTCGCTGAGTATGGGGGCACCGTAACTCCATAAAATGCCTGCAAAAATAAACTAACGCATGCACAATGTCCATCTACCTGTCAACCGCAATCCCCCACCGCAATAACTAATAAATTCTATTAACCCCTAAACCGCCATAGCCCACACCACAAGTAATAACTAAATTATTAACCCCTAAACCGCCATAGCCCACATAGCATATTAAATGTATTAACCCCTAATCTGCTGCCGCCAACATCACCGCCACTATAATAAAGTTATTAACCCCTAAACCTAAGTCTTACCCTAACCCTAACACCCCCCTAACTTAAATAATATTTAAATAAATGTAAATAATGTTACTATTATTAACTAAATTATTCCTATTTAAAACTAAATACCTATAAAATAAACCCTAAGATAGCTACAATATAATTAATAATTACATTGTAGCTATTTTAGGATTTATTTTTATTTTACAGGCAACTTTGTATTTATTTTAACTAGGTACAATAGCTATTAAATAGTTAATAACTATTTAATAGCTACCTAGTTAAAATAACTACAAATTTACCTGTAAAATAAATCCTAACCTAAGTTACAATTACACCTAACACTACATTATCATTAAATAAATTAAATTAATTAACTACAATTACCTAAAATTAAATAGAATAAACTAGTAATAGTACAAAAACAAACAAACACTAAATTACAGGGAAAAAAAATGACAAGAAGTTTAAACTAATTACACCTAATCTAAGCCCCCTAATAAAATAAAAAGCCCCCCAAAATAATAAAATTCCCTACCCTATACTAAATTACAAATAGCCCTTAAAAGGGCTTTTTGCAGAGCATTGCCCCAAAGTAATAAGCTCTTTTACCTGTAAAAAAAGAAATACAACCCCCCCAACATTAAAACCTACAACCCACACACCCAACCTTACTCTAAAACCTACCCAATCCCCCCTTTAAAAAACCTAACACTACCCCCTTGAAGATCACCCTACCTTGAGCCATCTTCACCCAGCCGGGCAGAAGTCTTCATCCGATCCGGCCAGAAGTCTTCATCAAATCTGGGCAGAAGAGGTCCTCCAGCCGGGCAGAAGTCTTCTATCTTCTTCCATCTGATGAGGAGTGGCTCCATCTTGAAGACATCCGGCGCGGAGCATCCTCTTCTTACGACCTCCTAATGAGGAATGAAGGTTCCTTTAAATGACGTCATCCAAGATGGCGTCCCTTCAATTTCCGATTGGCTGATAGAATTCTATCAGCCAATCGGAATTAAGGTAGGAAAAATCCTATTGGCTGATACAATCAGCCAATTGGATTTAAGTTCAATCCGATTGGCTGATCCAATCAGCCAATAGGATTGACCTTGCATTCTATTGGTTGTTCCAATCAGCCAATAGAATGCAAGCTCAATCCTATTGGCTGATTGCATTTTATAGGTAAGTACTAAGTTTTAAATAGGATTAATTTAGTTAATAATAGTAAATTTATTTAGATTTATTTAAATAATAGTTAAGTTAGGGGGGTGTAAGGGTTAGGGTTAGACTTAGGTTTTGTGGTTATAACTTTATTATAATGGCAGCGACGGCAGATTAGGGGTTAATAAATTTAATAGGCTATGTGGGCTCTGGCGGTTTAGGGGTTAATACTAGAATAGGTTAATTGCGTTGTGGGCTATGACGGTTTAGGGGTTAATAATTGAGTTATTACTTGCGGTGTGGGTTTGATGGCAGATATAGGGGTTAATAGTTTAAATAGGCATATTGCATTGTGGGGGTTGTCGGTCTAGGGGTTAATACATTTATTATTAGTAGTGAGAGGGGGGGTTTGTGGATATAGGGGTTTACGTCTCGGGCTATTTTTGGGAGGCATGTTAGACTTATACGGGAGATTTGTTATTTTCTTTACTTTTCTTAGGCGCCGGCAGTTTCTAAAGTGCTGTAAGTCACTAGCGACTCCAGAAATTTGTAGTTACGCTCATTTCTGGACATCGCTAGTTTATCAGACTTACGGCACTTTATGAACTGCCGGCGGGTATTAATACCCCGATGTGCGAGGTGAAATTCCCACATTTGAGCCGAAACCTGCGCCGTATATGTGATCACGCCCCTACTACATTTATCTCTTTGCTTTACCTTAAACTATATGGGATACAGCTTGCAGTGATGGGTCTGCTTACAAAAGGTAATAATTATTAAGAGGTTAGAAAGTTTCATAACTTTCCCTGGGGGTCTGATTTAAGATTGGGACCTTATGGGTGTTATAAAATCTCATCTCATACAGAGTTTCTATTGTAAGAGATTAATTCTAGCGACTTGAGGACATATACATTTTTTAAAATTCATTTTTTTTGGTTTTGATAGGATGTCTAAAATAGATTGGATACCGCAGAAAGGATACTAATATAGATTGACATCATGTCACACACTGCATAGGACATTTACAAAGGATGGAAAATAGAAACATAGTCACCATTATAAAATATATATCATCCAGACACTTGTTAAAGGTAAATGGGACCTATTTTTAAGCATTGTGTGCACTGTAGTGGTACATTTCCTTAGGGCATACATATTTGTTATACTGGGCTGTCAATGGTAACATATACTTGGCTATTTAGACAAGTATGTACTTTGGCAAATTGAAAAGCTGATTTTTGCTTTAGGTTTCTGAGCAGGATAGTTAGTATTCCATTTTTTAATGTAGGTTGCTATAATTTTGCTTTCATTGTTTGGTACTTTAGCAGATGTGGCTTTAATATGACCTTTTCTCTCCAGATTAATGCCAGCAATGACAGAGAAAAAGAAAAGATTGTAAATGTTCTTTCAGGGCATTTTAAATAGGGCTGGCCATAAAAAAAATACATATTTCTGCTTATGAAGCAATGTATTTCTCTTGAATGCCATATATTTGATTAGGAACACATGAGTTAATGATGGGTTAAATGCTTACAGTCTATCTTACAAGTGTTAGTTTAAAAATGTAATATCTCAATACCTAGAAGGAATTTGCCTGTTGTGTCTACATTTACATTGCCTGTTGATTATGTTTGATAAAGACATTTGGCAGACTAGATGTGAAAGCTGGAGCTCATCAAGTCCTTGAATACTATAGTTGATCATTACCCATCAAGGCAATGACATTTAAAAGTAACTCTAAGTCCCTAAGCTTGCTGTGACCATATTGATTCCAGTGTTTACTTCATGCTAATGCTTTTACTGCTTTTTTCCTTAGCATGCAACTGTGCAACAAGCTTCCTTGTAATTTCATGTTACAATTACACAATATCATGTGATCATATGAAAAATGTACAATATAGTAACTTAATAAAAGCTATTTTTTTTTCTCTTTAACTTTACTTTGTAGCATAACATTATCAAAACTTGCACTATAGGAATTTTTTGTCACACTTGTGGTTTATATTTCTATATACACTAAAAAAGTAAAGAAAAAAAGAATGAAAGAAAGAAAAACACAAAGAAAGAGTTAAGCCTAATTGTAAACAAATGCAATTGTTTACTGTGTTCAGTGTAATTACATTTCAAATAGCATTTAAAATGTGCTCAATTTGTAAAAAAGCTCATTATGTTAAAGATTCAGGATAATTTGGTCATTTTTTATTTATTTTTTAAAATATTTTTTTCAATATTAAGCACATTCTCCACTTGCAGAACACAATCCTAAAAGTTTAACAAGGGCAAAATAAATATAATGTAAGTACTCACTAGCTTGATTTATGTATCATTGTGTATAGGAAACTCCATGCATATTGAAACAGTTTCATTCAGTAATGCAACTGTGACAAGCTTCAATAAGGATAGGAATAGTGTTTTTCAGTTCAAAATCTAATGGTATATAAAAGCATTTTCTATAGTGGCCACATAATGTGGTGAATATATAATATATTTTAACAGCTTTAAGCACAGAGAGGAAAGATACATGCAGAACAGATGATGTTCTCTTTCATGTAAATAAATGCATGAATAGTTATGTAGGTCAGTCAAATGACATAAACATCAATTATTAAATAACATGTACGGAGATAAAAATGTTACTGAATTAATATTTTACTTGACTTTATTGTAAACATCCAGATGCATTAGTTAAAAAAAAAAACAATATTAAAGGGATAGTCTACTTGATTTTTTGTATTATTTAAAAAGATAATTAACACATTTACTACCCTTTCCCCAGCTTTGCATAACCAACATTGTTATATTAATATACTTTATTACCTCTAAATCTCTGACTGTTTCTAAGCACATGCAGGCCTCTTATCCTCATTTAATTAGCTTTTCACAGTGCTAGTTCATCTGTGCTATATAGATAAAGATTGTGCTCACTCCTGTGAAGTTATGCATGAACCAAAATGTATTTGCTAAAATGCAAGTTGGTAAAAAGCACTGAGATAAGGGGCAGTCAAGTATATTAATATAACATAACGGTGTTGGTTATGCCAAACTGGGGAATGGGTAATCAAAGGATTATATATCTTTTTAAACAATAAAAATGTTCAAGTAGTCCTTTAATGTTTTTCCAATTTACTTCTATTATCAATTTTCTTTGTTTTTTTTGTTATTCTTAGTTGAAAAGCAGGGATGTAAGTTCAGTAATGTGCACATGTCTGCAGCACTATATGGCAGCCAGAGAACTAGATGTCAGCACTATTTCCTGTCGTCTAGTGCTTCAGGCATGTGCACGCTACCTATCTATGTATCTCTTCAATAAAGAAAAACATGAGAACTAAGCAAATTTGATAATAGAAGCAAATTGGAAACTTTTTTTTTAAAATTGTATTCTCTATCTTAATAATCAAAGAAAAAAATGGTTTCATGTCCCTTTAAATTAATATACCATACAAATAACTTTTTGGTAATATATTTTTTCATACCCTTACTACCAGTTTACAAGCTTTACATTTCATAGGCTGGTAACTTAAAAAAACTAATTATAAATGATATGTGTATTTCCTACTATAAGCATGAACAGGCATTATTACCATATGGGTTTCATGCAGAATATTGTTTTTAGTGGATTAGAATCATTTTTAGAGCATACTAATAGATTATTAAACAACAGTTTTGATACACAAGCCGCGGCGCCAAGCAAAAACTTCAGCTGAACCTCCCCCAAGTGCCTGTGCCACAGCAGATCAGACCGCACATGTAAAACCAAGCACAGGAAAAAGTATAGCACTACAAGGGGTGGTAAAATTAAAAAACACCAATTTATTTGAATAATAATATGTAGATTTGTAACAAAAACAAAGCGGGAACAAAATTAATTCACGGCATAGTAATGGTTTAGTTTTCCACAAAATAACATATGTCCCATTCTCTATTCATTCCTTGGGGGAATTTTGGACAAGGTTACATATGCAGCGTCGCCCGCAAAAGCCGGCAACACCGTTATTTACACGGTTTTAGTATCACATATACAGTGCCGCATATAAATGCAGTGCGTATATTTCACCCGTTGCCCGAAATTTTTACTCCTATGAGCTAACATAGAACTGCATTGCAAATTGGTATCACATATTCAGCGCAAGGACTTACGCGGCAAAAATTGAGAAATGTTACTCCATTTTCACCTCGCCACACATAGGCAGGCACAGCAAGGCTTGCGCTGAGTATGTGAGCACCGTAACACTCTGAAAATAGAAACTAACACCTAATGCATTTGCAATATCTATCTACCTCCTGGAAATAACTAACACCTTACGCATGCACAATATCTATCTACCTATCAACCGTCATCCCCCCACCGCAATAACTAATAAACTATATTAACACCAACCCCCACATCGCAAAACATCTAATTAACTATTAACCCCTAAACCACCATCACCCCACAACGCAATATATCTTAATAAACTATTAACTCCTAATCCGCCATTCACCCAAATTGCAAAGTACCTATTAAAACTATTAACCCTTAAACTGCCATCCCCCACCAAAGCAATAAACTTAATTAAACTATTAACTCTTAAACGGCCAAACCCACACAACACAAATAACTAATTACATTTCTAAGCCCCCTAACCTAACACCCCCTAAATTAATATTTAGGACTGCCAATAGGATTTCAGTAGCTCTTATTCTATTGGCTGATTTGAATTTGAAGACTCAAATCAGCCAATAGGATTTCAAAGTACCCCATATTTAAACACGAACCTTGAATTAAATCCTCAGTGTGCGGCAGTGATCATACGAAGAGGATCTCCATGCTCCATGGCTCAGTGGTCACCGGTCTTCAGTTCCACAGTCATTGATCTTCAGTTCCGCGGTCGCCAGTCTTCAGTTCCGCGGTCACCGGTCTTCAGTTCCACGCTCCGCTCTGTGCCGGCTTGTTCCTGGTAGAAGATAGAAGATATTGTCGCTTGGAAGAAGACTTCAGTGCCGGACTTCAGGAACCATTAGTACCTATCTGGGGGTTAGACTTAGGCTTTTTTAAATTTTTTGGAGGTTTTTTTTTTAATTAGGGTTTTAATGGGCCTTTGAAAAAGAGCTGAATGCCCTTTTAAGAGGAGTAAAAGAGCTTAATGCCCCTTTAAGGGCAATGCCTATACAAATGCCCCTTTAGGGGCAATAGGTAGTTTAGGATTTTTTAGTGTTAGGTTTTTTTTTATTTTGTGGTTTGGTGGGTGGAGGTTTTTACTGTTAGAGGGGGGACTTAGGGGTCCATTTATCATTGTGCGGAACCATGTCCACCGCACATCGATAAATTTCAACAGCATACACTGTTGGCATTTATCATTGCAGCAGCAGTTCTTCTGAACTGCTGGTGCAATGCCGCCCCCCTGAAGATTCGCGGCCAATCGGCCACTAGCAGGGGATGTCAATCAACCTGATCGTATTCGAACAGGTTGATTTCCGGCGATGTCTGCCGCCCCAGAGCAGGCGGACAGGTTATGGAGCGTTCGGAGCTTGATAAATAGACCCCATAGTATTTTTTAAGGCAAAAGAGCTGTTTAACTTAGGGCAATGCCCTACAAAAGGCCCTTTAAATGGCTATTGGTAGTTTAGCATTCAATTAGGGAGTGTTTTTATTTTGGGGGGCTTTTTTATTTTCATAGGGATTAGGTTTATTTTTTTTACTTTTGATAATTTAGTTTGTTATTTTATGTAATGTTAGAATTTTTTATTTTTTGTAATCTTAGATTAATTTAATCTTAGTTTTTTATTTTTAAGTAATGTTAGTTTTTTTATTTTAATTGTTTGTAACTTATTTTTTTTTTAATTTAGGTAATTGAGTTTAATTTAGGGGTGTTAGGTTAAGGGGTGTTAGGGGGCTTAGTAATTTAATTAGTTATTTGCTTTGTGTGGGTTTGGCGGTTTAAGGGTTAATAGTTTTATTAGGATTATTGCGTTGTGTGGGTTTGGCAGATTAGGGGTTAATAGATTTATAAGGTTTGTTGCGATGTGGGTTAATGGCAGATTATGGGTTAATAGTTTTAATAGGGACTTTGCAATGTGGGTGAATGGTGGATTAGGGGTTAATACATTTATTAGGTAGTTTGCGATGTTGGGTTTGGCGAATTTAGGGGTGAATACTTTTATTAGGTAGATTGCGATGTGGGTGAATGGCGAATTAGGGGTTAATAGTTAAGGCATATTGCGTTGTGGGGGTTGTCGGTTTAGGGGTTAATACTTTATGATTAGTTCAGATGTGGTGGATATAGGGGTTTTATGTGTTGGGTTTATTTTTGGGAGGCGGGGTAAATTTCTATCGGAGATTTGACATTTTTTTTATTTTCTTAGGTGCCGGCAGATTCTAACGTGCTGTAAGTCACTGGCGACTCCAGAAATGTGTATTTACGCTCATTTCTGGACATCACTAGTTTATCCGACTAAGGGAACTTTATGAACTACTGGCACCGTATATGTTATACCCCGATGTGCGAGGTGAAATTATGGGCAGCGCTGGTTTCAGCAGTTACGCTGAAGCCTGCGCCGCATATGTAATCTCGCCCCTTGTTTCTAATTTTAGGATCCAATTTAATTCCTTCCTCTATAAGATCATATTCCTGTTACCTACTCTAGATGGCATTGTTGCAATGTCCATAACTTGTATAGAAATATCCACTATATTAGAAAATTGACATAATTAAAATGCTTTGCCACTGCAGAGTCCTTATTGTAATGCTTTACATCCCTTACATGCTCACTGAATCTTTACCTCACGTGTTGTTTTGTCTACTGTACATACTGGCAATTTACATACGTTGCAGGACAATAAATAGACTACAAATGTAGTACTACAGCTGGCTTATAAATTAATAAAGTCTTTTGAAAAAAAAGTCATGCCCAGATTTTATATTGGCACAAGAATTGCAACCTCTACTCTACTGACACATTTAAAGTCAACCTTTTTAGATAGCCTATACGATTGTCTCATAGACTCATTTTTTAGTAACTAGACTAGGGGATACGGCTTGAGCTAGTACATATGGCCTTTTTGAAATTCATTTACAATTTCAAATAACTGACTGTAGGGCTTCATTACTTGATTAAATTTGTAGATGATTTTTTAAGATTTTGACCACTAAGTCAAATTGTTCAGTGAATTCTGTCATAAAAACAATTGCATTGTGGGTACATTATTTGCTCTTTCTTTGTAAGGAGATATTTTTCTTTTTATAAAATTGAATTTAATTTCTACATTTCTCTAAGTCATTAAAGTTATATCCTCTACTTACAAGTCTATCTCTGAGTTCAACAGAATAGCTTGTATCAGATGTTTAGGAGGCTGAGAGGTAGCATGCAGTATGGTGTTACCTGCTGTGGGTTTTATATAGGTCTTAGTTTTGCTTTTCTTATACTTTCATTCTAGGGTCAAATCTAGGTAGTTTACTTGATTCCTACTATAAGTTCCAGTAAATTGCAACCCAAACTGGTTATTGCTAAAAAACTAAAAAATTATCCTCAAAATGTCTATCATCTAGGGGCTTGGTTACTACGAACAAAAGATCATCTATGTAGCGAACAAAAAGTAAGGTATCTTAAAATCTATTATTTATGAAGTAGATGTTCTTCAGCTCCCACCACACCACAAATATATTGGCAAAAGCAGGGGCAAATTTGGCACCCATTGCCGTGCCACGTGCCTGTAGAAAAAAATAATCACTGAACATGGAAAAATTGTGGTTTAGTAGGAACTGGAGCATATCACAAACACCTCACTGCAGGTTGCATATTAAGTTCACGCTGAAAAAAAAACAAATCAACAGCCTGTATTCCAAGATTTTGAAGAATGTTGGTTTAGAAAGATGTAATACAAACCACCATCTAGGACTATGTTTCATTCCATTGGATTTGGCTTAATATATTCAGAATTTGTCTAGTATCCTTTAAATATCTTAGTTGTTTTTGTGCTAAGGGTTGTAGTATTGTATCCAGCCAATCTGCCAGTGGCTCAAATAATGAGCCTATGCCTGATACAATAGGCCTTCCTGTGGACTGGTTTCGATTTTTGTGTACTTTAGGTACATGGTAAAAAATAGGGATAATAGGATTTTCAGGGACCAAAATGACTAAATCTTCCTGTGATAAACTCCTAAGGTAATACCATCTGTTACCAACAGTTGTAAATCTTTTGTAAATGTTGAGCTAGGATTAGTGTGCAACTTTTAATAAACAGTTTCATCTGATAATTGATGGAAGACCTCTTGAAAATTATACTCCTTATCCATTATAACAATACTGCCCCCCTTATTCGAGTTTTAAATCACTATGGGCTTGATTAAAAGTGGAGCACTAATTTATCATGTGCCTGAAAACGGGTAAATTTGGCCATTTACAGGTGTGCAATAAATAACCAGCCATTACAAGTGGCTGGTTATTGCTAGTGATAGCAATTAGCGCTTAAAAATTAACCAGAGGTCAGACATCTTGCTAATTTTTTAAATGTGCCCCCCCCCCAAAAAAACAAAACAAAATGTGTAGTGCCTTTTAAACAAATATAAAAAAATATGTAGCATCTTTTTAAAAATAAATAAATAAATAAATAAATAAATAACTGCACTGGGCAATTTTTTAGGGTAAACTTGGTGACTGTGGCACTAAAAAGTGCCTTTACATTGCTGTCTATGGGAACTGTGTGTCCCCTATAAATATATATTTATATGAATATATACATATATATTTATGTGTTAATATGTGTATATACACATATTAACACATAAGTATATATGTATATATTTATGGCATGAGAATGAGGCACCCATTGGAGCCTTTGGAAGCAAGTTCTCATGAGCGCATTCGTATTGCACCTCACTTGTAATATCAGTGCACATTTGTGTGCGCTGATATTACTAAGTTGAGCGCAAAATATCGCTTTTGCATAAACTTGTAATCTAGCCCTAAATCTTTATTATTATTAAAGGGACATGAAACCCAAATATTTTCTTTCATGATTCAGATAGAACATGCAACTTCCCAATTCACTTCTATTATCTAATTTACTTTGTTCGCTTGGTATCGTTTGTTGTAGGAGCAGCAATTGACTACTGTGAGTTAGATGAACACATCAGATAAGCCAATGAAAAGAGGTATATATATATATATATATATATATATATATATATATATATATATATTAAATCTAATAAAGTTGGAATTCAAGAAGAAGAAAAAAAAGTATAAAAAGGAAAAAAAAGGGAAAAGTCAATCTTTACCAGCACTGAGACAATTGTTACAAATAAAAATGACATCCCTCAAGGGGAACAAGAATGTCCTATCAACAGCAGAGATATACTGCTAAATAAGAAACAAATGGAACAGTATATTTGAGTATATTTTTATATGTGCTTAGGATATAGGGTTTACATATTATTGAATAGGAGACAAATGGAACTCTATAGCAGATGAAACAAAATAACATTTAATGTACCAAAGCAATAATATGTAAACCCTATATCCTAAGCACATATAAAATATACTCAAATGTCATTTTTATTTGTAACAATTGTCTTGATTGACTTTTCCCCTTTTTTTTTTCCTTTCTATACTTTTTTTTCTTCTTCTTAAATTCCAACTTTATTAGATTTAATAATTAATTAAACAATCTCCCTGCACCTTTTTCCTGCCAATAATTTGCAATGAGAGGCAGGAAAAAGATGACATGTTAATTACAATGAGGCCCATTTATCAAGCTCTGAATGGAGCTTGAGGACCGTGTTTCTGGCGAGCCTGCTGACTCACCAGAAACAGCAAATATGAAGCAGCGGTCTAAAGACCACTGCTCCATAACCCTGTCCAGGCAGACAGAGATCGCCACAATTCAACCTCATCAAGTACGATCGGGTTGATTGACACCCCCTGCTGGCAGCCGATATGCCGCAAATCTGCAGGGGGCGGCGTTGCACCAGCAGCTCACAAGAGCTGCTGGTGCAATGCTGAATACGGAGAGCGTATTGCTCTCCGCATTCAGCGAGGTCTGTCGGACCTGAGCCGCACTGTCGGATCAGGTCCGACAGACATTTGATAAATAGGCCTCCGAGTCTGCTTTTCAGCAGATTCCCTTTACACCAAAGCTCACAAGAGCTGCTGGTGCAATGCTGAATACGGAGAGCATATTGCTCTCCACATTCAGCGAGGTCTATCGGACCTGATCCGAACTGTCAGATCAGGTCCGACAGACCTTTGTTAAATAGGCCTCTATATCTTTAGTGCTGCTTTTTTACATGTCTATATCTATCTATCTATCTATCTATCTATCTATCTATCTATCTATCTATCTATATATATATATATATATATATATATATATATATAAAGCCACCAATTAGCAGCTAGCTCCCAAAAGTGTTTTGCTGCTTCTGAACCTGCCTAGGTATTCTTTTCAACAAAGGATAGCAAAACAACAAAGCAAATTAGGTAATAGAATCACATTGGAAAGTTGTTTAAAATTGCATGCTCTATCTGAATCAAAAAAAGAAAACTTTTGTGTTTCATATACCTTTAAGTAATTTAATTGCATTATATTCTTTATAACTCAGGTTAAAGGGGACAGGTGTGTTTTCCATACTCTGTTCAAGTTGTAAAATGTAATCCTGTACTGCTTTTTGAAAAAGCATTTATCAACGGTCCACAAAAGTTGACCGCATAAAACTCATGTTCTTTCTAAGTCCTCAGCACCTGTGCTTGTGGCCTCACCACTGTATAGGTCTATTAAAGATGTTATAGCACATCCATTTTAAAATGAAGGTGAGAGGCTAATGCATCACTTCCTATGCTTTCACAGACATCAGTAATATCCTCACAGACAATGTCATCATTTTGTATTTTTTATTCAGAGAATAGTTAGTAGTTTAAGGCACATTCTTATCTTGATATTTATGTGATTGATAAGTATTCTTACGATTACCTCTTCTTTGGTTTTGTGGGTCATATATCATCTTACCATTATTACCATACTATGTCTTATATGGTGTCAGTTTTTTAGATTTATGTCTCCCATCAACTTTAACCCACTCGTCTTTAGTAGTTCAGTGTGCAGGGGTAGTTTAACCTGCTGGTTTCTGTTAAATGAATACACATTATTCTCAGTGTAATCATTCAAATCTCTACTCATTTTTTTCTCCTTTTAATTGTCTGATGGATATCACATGATACATGGGGCCGTTAAATTAAAGGATATTTTAAAAATTGTTAGAAAAAATATATTGTTCTTTTAAAATTCGGAGTAACTTCTATTGCATTGTCTTTTTATTATGCACTTGTTGATAATGAAATTCTAGCGAATTTTATGGTTCTTTAATGTTTTGATACTATTTAGTATGTGTATACTGAGAGATTGGTGTTTTTTGTATCTATGTTAAGATAACATTGTTTCATATGTAAGGAGTGTGTATTATTTTCCATATGAAGACTTAGGGCTAGATTACAAGTCAGGTGCTATTTTAACATGCCCCCATAAAGGGGCACATTTGCCAGTATATGGGCGCATGTTAAATAACCAGCCATTAGAAGTCGCTGGTTAATGCTACGGTGAGTCCAAAAATAAAAATGTTTGGAAAACAGCACTCTGTGGGGCACGGAACCCTGGATTAGCTACCTCCAGATTATGCACAGTAAAATAAAGTTGAGTTCCAGCCACCAAATATTTTTAAAAAGGGACCTTAAATGAAACATGGCAGGGTCCAAAGTATGTCAAATAGACAAGGTTTCAGACCTACAATCAGACCATAGGCATGTCTGCGGACATGACTAAGGGCTGATTGTAGGCCTAAAACATTGTCACAAAGAAGGAACAACAATCATTCTGCTGATATTGTTTGAAGAAACATCTATAGGCAAAAATTCCAATTTAGTCCTTAAAACTGCCTTTTCCTGATGAAAAAAAAAAGTATAAGGACGATCACAATTCTGAAACTCTCTAGCAGAAGAGATAGACAACATGAATAGAACTTTCCAAAAAAGCAGGTTATAACATCCACTTTATGCATAGGTTCAAAAGAAGGAGCCTGCAAAACTTTTAACCAGGTAAGACTCCACTGAGGAGATTTTGGCTTAATTACAGATTAAATATGGGCCAAAGCCGGAACAAAACCATGAATCTTCCAATGAAAAAAAAAACTGAAAGAGCAGAAATCTGCCCTCTCAGAGAACTGGCAGATAAGCCCTTAACCAAACTTTCCTACAAGAACTGCACAATCCTAGGACTTCTAAAATAATGCAGGGAAAAGTGATGATCTATACATCAAGAACTAAAGACCTTCCGCACTTTATGATAAATCTTCCTATTTGCAGGGACTTGAGATCCTAATGGAAAAGTGGACCTTGGGAGAGTTGGTCTGACCGTAGAGGAAGAGGCCAAGGAGGGCAACTAGACATCTGAACCAGACCTGCATACGAAATCCTGCAAGGCCAAGCTGGGGCAATCAGTCTTACTGATGATTTCTCTAGGCTTATTTTAGAGATAATTCTGGAAAGAAGTAAAGGGGAAGAAACAAATACGCAAGCTGAAATTACAAAGGAGCTACTAGAGCATCCACAAACTCTGCCTGAGAATCTCTGGACCTTGCAAATTACCTGTGAAGTTTGTTGTTCCAATGAGAATCCATCAGATATATCTCTGTGAGACCCCAAAGATCCACAATCTGATTGAACACATTCTGGTCAAGAGGTCATTTCTGGATGTAGAGATTGACGAATGAGAAAGATTGCTTCCCATTTCTTCACTCCTGGAATATGAATCTCATAAATTAGACAGGAATTGATTTTCACCTAAGAGAGAATTTGTGACAGTTCCCTCATGGCTAGGGAACTGTGATCTTCCCCTGCTGTGACATTGTCGGCTTGGAAACAAAAAAGAGACTCCCTTTCCAACAGAATCCAAGCCTGAAGAGCCCTGAAAATAGCAAGGAGTTTCAGATGCTGCAATCATGAGCCCCAAACATACAAACAGCAACAGAGGGAAAGGAGGGGGACTGGAGGTTCATACAAGCTGACACCAATTTTAACATTCTTTTTTCTGTTAGAGAAAGACTCATGGAGACTGATCTATTTGAAAACCCCAAAAATGTACATTTATCTGAGGAACCAAAGAAATCTTTGGTAAATTGATCATCCAACTATGTTCTTGAAGAAACAACAACAGTGTTGGTGTGAGATTCTGCTAAAAGAAAAGATGGAGCTTGAACCAAGATATCATCCAGGTAGGGAAACATTGCAATACCTTGAGATACAATCACAGATAATAGGGCACCTAGAACCTTTGTGATTTTTTTTGGAGCTGTAGCCATAACAAATGGAAGAGCAACAAACTGAAAATGCCTGTCCAGTCAGGCAGACCAAAGAAAATGGTAATGTTCCTGTGAATTGGAACATGAAGCTAAGCATCCTTTAAATTTAAGCTGACCTTGCTGAATATAAGGCAGAATAGTCTAAATAGTTTCCATTTTGAAAGAAGGAATTCTTACAAACTTGTTCAGAGCTTTCAGATAGCGGACGGGTCTGAATAAAAATACCATCCCCTGTTCCTGCAATGGAACTGGCACATTCACTCCCATAGTTTCCAGATCTGAAACTGACTGAAAAAAAAGGCTTGAATGTAAAAGATTGGAGCATTGGACAGAAAAAACCCTTCTGCTGGGTAGCCTTGCTCTGAATCATATTCTATAACCAACTTTATTCAGAAACCAGGAATCTAGAACAGACTGGAACCAAGCCTCCTAAAAAGGTATAACATGCCCCCTACCAAAGCCTCTGGATCAGGTGCCATACATTCTTGCAGTCTTGGTAGTAGAGATGGTTTTCTTAGCCTATATAGTGACTTACAGTGTCAGAAACTTCATTTGTTTTGCATCCAATACAGACGTTGAATCTGTAGCTCAATTTGAATGTTGACAGCTTGTACCGGGGAGAGCTTGCTGGATAGCTCTGATATTCCAGCATGCTTGCAATTGCCTCTTTTATGTTTGTTAAATGTGAGTAGATTCTCTTTTACTCCTTGATATTGTTAATGTTGGTGTTGTGGTATGCTATGTGGAGCTCCGTGTTTTTCCTTGCCTTTTTACAGAACTGCTACCCTGAGCCATAGTGCTCAGAATTGGAGGAGCAGCCTTAATAGCTAGCATATTTGTCCTTTTGTCTTTGAATAGAACTTACTTACATGGACTTTTAAAGTTTAAGACTTTGCTCAGTTGTCTAATGATGATTATAAAGTATAGTATTGCACTGGATTTGGATTTACTCATTTGATTTTTTTTTATTTATTTTTTATTAATTTAAGCATTCACTAAGTAAATCCCTGTCCCTTTTTATGTCATTCTGTGTTTTGCTCCATTTGCTTTGTACTTCTGATCTCACTAGTAATTATATTATTTATTTCCTTTTTTAGGAAGGACACATTCTATTGCTAGTATTCATTTTTAAATAGTTTATTTATTTATTTTTTCAATAAATTTCCAAATAAACTCCTAGATTACGAGTTTTGCACTACCCTGGGTGCGTAAATAACACAATCAAATGAGCAGTATCACACTTTCCATAGTGTTGCCATTACGAGTTATTGAAAAACCTCTTTGGGCTGTGCATTATGGTGCATTAAGTTCCATACCGCACAAAACCCAAGGCCTGACTCGACGCATTCCACCATAGACATCAATCGGGAGAAAGTGTTAGAAAAAAACTAACACCTGCGATCGCGGAATGGCAAATCGCTGTAAAGCAACCCCATTGATGTCTATGGGGAAAATAAAGTTACATTTCATCCTAACACCCTAACACAAACCCTAGTCTAAACACCCCTAGTCCGCCGCCCTCCGCATCCCTAACACCTAAATAAACCTATTAATCCCTTAACCGCCGACCCCCCACATCGCTACTACTATAATAAAACTATTAACCCCTAAACCACCACCCCGACATCGCCGACACCTAAATAAAGTTATTAACCCCTAATCCGCCGCTCCCAGACACTGCCGACACTAAATAAACCTATTAACCCCTAAACCAGTGAGGAAGCCTCACTGAGAACCTTGGAAACTATATTGATTTCTTTCTTAGACCCTTCCTTAGTACAATGCCTTCGTTTTTACTAGACACAGCTGATTTTTTACGTAAAATAGATGGATTAATCATTCCTCAGGGAGCAATCTTGGTATCGCTAGACGTAGAAGGGTTATACTAATCAATTCCACATGAGGCTGGCATACAAGCCTGTGAACATTTCCTAATGACAAGAGGGCATACTTTCCACAACCATACAAATTTTGTTATAAAACTACTAACTTTTGTTTTAACACATAACATCTTTACGTTTGATGGTGAAATTTACAAACAGCTGAGAGGGACTGTGATGGGTGCTACTTGCGCACCTACATATGCCTGTCTTCACCTGGGTTCCTGGGAGATGGATGAGGTATACCAAAATCCCCTTTCCGAGAGGAACATCCACATATGGCATCGGTATGAGGATGATATCTTCATGATATGGGAAGGTACTGTTGAGTGTTTAAAATAATTTGTTTCAGTTTTAAACATGAACAACAAAAATATAACTCTCACCTTACAATACAGTAAAGAAGAACTTGCGTTCCTTGATGTTAAAGTAAGGGTAGAGAGAGGCACCGTGGTAACTGAGAATTATCGTAAACAGACGGCAACAAATAGTCTCCTCCTGGCCTCAAGCCATCATCCGGCCCATCTTAAGATAGGTATCCCTAGAGGACAGTTCCTAAGATTATGTAGAAACTGTTCCTCTAGGGAAACATATTTAAAACATGCAGGTGAGATGGAAAAACATTTTGTGGAAAGAGGCTACTCAAAAAGAGTTGTGAAGGGGGCAATGGATAATGCAGGATGTACTAATCGAGAGTTTACTTTTTCCCAAAGAGAAGGATCAAAACTCCAAAATTAGATTCATTACTGAATTTAATTGTCAGTGGAGCGGCCTAAAAGAAGTACTCACAAAAATTGGAGTACCCTCTTGAGTTATGAAAGTGTTGCCCGTGAAGTGGGGGAATTCCCAGGCTTAACTGCAAGAAGGCCCCCAGTTTGCAAGACAAGCTTGTAAGAAGCCAGTTTGTGTCCTAATCAAAAGGAGGAAATTGGCTTACACAAAATAAACTTATTGGCCACCAACCATGTGAAAAATGTGTTGCCTGTAAATATATGGTGAAAACAAAAGAATTTGCTATAAAAATGTCAAGGTCTATAAACTCAAATACTTTGTAAATTGCAACACTGAAGGGGTAGTGTACCTGCTTTCCTGCTCATGTCCCTGCTACTATGTAGGAAAAACCAAAAGAATGATCAAAGATTGCATCACTGAACTTTGTGATGATATAAAAAACATAAATCAAAAAAGCAATGTGGCTAAGCACTTTGAAACATTCCATACCAGTAATCCTGACTCTCTCCGGCTTATTTGCATTGACAGAGTAATAGACAATGGTAGAGGAGGCGACAATGATAAAATACTCCTCAGAAAAGAATGTAGATAGATATCCACATTGGGTACACAGTTTCCAAATGGGCTTAATGACAAGCTCGACATGGCTTGCTTCCTGTAATTAGTTACTACCTCTATGACAATTGTCTTAATCATCCTGAATATAGCATCTTTTTGATGATAGGTGTATTTGGATAGCCTAGTGCGTTGGCCAGTTATTATGGTGGTTTTATGACTGCAAAAATTATAGTAATGTTTGATGTAAAACAATTTTTTATATAAATATATATGTTGCGGATACTTTATTCGTATTACTGCACGGTGCAAATACATCAGTATAAAATGAGACACTTTAAAACTTTATTCATACGCCCTGACAAAGTCCCGCCTTACAAATAGATGAGGGAGAACGTTATGTGCCTACTTGAGTGTCAATATTGGCACGGCTAACTGCATGGAACTTGCTTCAGATGTCCACAGGACTCTTTTAACTAATAACGCTGTTTTTCCGTGTACTAACAGTTTGCTAACAATATGTGTAATAGCATAACTTCTTGGCTGCTATGGACTACAATTGTTGTGCATAGAGTATTTAGTCCAACAACTTAGATCCCATAACAATTACCTGCCCAGTCTATACCCCGTATGTTCTTTCACGAGGGTCTGTGTGCAGCAGGGTGTAGTTGATTGGACCACTATTCTATCTAACTCTATTGCTAACTTGTATGCTTTGATTACCTATACAGTATAGTAATCTTGTCACTTCACAGATACTGCAATCATCATTTTGTGTGTTTATTAATTTA
Organism: Bombina bombina; assembly: GCF_027579735.1. Lineage (NCBI taxonomy): Eukaryota > Metazoa > Chordata > Amphibia > Anura > Bombinatoridae > Bombina > Bombina bombina. Next base: position 314,911,507 of record NC_069501.1, read on the forward strand.
CTTAATAGGGTGTCTAACTAATAACTTTCCGTTCACCTGCCCAGGGATAACCTCCATATTTGCTTTGTGGGGGACCTGTGAGCAGTTGGGTGTAGTTATTCAGTATACACCTCTATGTGTATGATTACACAGGTACCTTGGCTTTCTCTGACCGGTCAGGTTCTATTTGTACGTAATAACCTTACTATCTAGTAAGATACCTGGTTACTTAAATGTGATTGGTCCACGCACTAAAACAAAAACTAAAGTTTAGTATATTGCACATCCTCTAGGGAGGTGTGGTGTGTTCATGAATTGAATTGCTGTTCTAATAAATTGCTACTATGTTTATTTCAACAATGGAGCTGCATACTTTTGTGACAAAAGAGTGCTGAAATTCCTGTCTTTTTTGAATTCTTTGTTTCGTTCTTTTCTAAGTAATTACTTGATATTTTATTTAAAAGGGTCTGCACAATTAGTCTTATCTGGCATTTCTTAAGGGGGAAGCTTAAAAAAGTACTGTACCCCTCTTCAGCAGCTCATATGTCTAGCAATTGCTTCCTACTTTGTTTCCTGCTTGATTAATAAATAAACCTATTAACCCTTAAACCGCCACCCCCCCACATCACAAAACACTAAATTAAACTATTAACCCCTACGCCTAACACCCACTAACTTTAAATTAAAAGCTACAATATTACTATCTTAAAATAAATAAAAACTTACCTGTGAAATAAAAAAAATAAAAAAATTAAACTATAAATAAACCTAACATATCTATTCTAATAAAATAACCAACAAACTACCAATTAAAAAAACCTAAATTACAAATTTAAATAAACCTAATAATACGAAAAAAAATAATAAACACTAAAAATAAAAAAAATAAAAAAATCTAAGATTACAAAAAATAATAAATACCTAGATTACAAGTTTTGCGCTATAGAGGGTGCAAAACGAATGCAACAAAAGTTGCATTATTTCACCCCCCATAGCGCTGCCATTACAAGTTTTTGAAAAGTCACCTTGTGTGTCCGATATGGTGGAGATGAGCTCAATACTGCACAAAATCCAAGGGCTGAGAATACGTGCTCGTGAACGCTTTCCCCAAAGACATCAATGGTGTCATGAATATATCTTTATACTACTTCCCCTTTAACTTTTATTATCACATGACCTAATACCCCATTTAAGGTCCCTCCCACATTTCACCTGTGCTAGGTAATTTGGTAATAACGGATATCCTGTCTGAAGTTTGACCATTCACTTAGCCAGTCTGAATACCAAAGTGTTTCCAGTATATACTTAAAGGGACATTAAACCCAATTTTTTTCTTTCATGATTCAGATAGAGAATACAATTTTAAACAGCATTCCAGTTTGCTTCCATTATCTAATTTGCTTCATTCTAGATATACTTTGTTGAAGAAATATCAATGTACATGGGTGAGCCAATCATGCGAGGCATTTATGTGCAGTCACCAATCAGCAGCTACTATGGCTATCTAGACATGCCTTTCAGCCAAGGATATCAAGAGAATAAAGCAAATTAGATAATATAAGTAAATTGGAAAGTTGTTTAAAATTGCATGCTCTATCTAAATCATGAAAGAAAAAATGTGGGTTTCATGTTCCTTTAAGCTTCTAATTCTGTGTGGCACGTTCTTTGGATATACAGTCATCCCCAGGTTGGATCCTGTTCGCTTGTCAGCAGTTACATCTCTCTCTCTACTGAGAAGCAGCTCCGCATCCTCATTCACCTTTAACATGCTGGAGCATGTGAGGCTTGAAGCCTCGCACTACAGCGGATCACCATCGGATGCACGGACACGATCCTAATAAGTACTATATATAAGTAATATATATATAATTATACAGCGATCAAAATTATTCAACCACCATTGCAAATCAGGTTTATTGTCAAAATCTACAGACTTTCACCTGTTTGCAATGAACAAATCAAACAAAAGCAACTGAAATAGCTCAACACAAAGAATGCTTCAATGGTTTCCCCAAATTCAACTGAAAATTCAACTTTTAATGAATTCTACAGTCTCAAAATTAGTTAACCCCTTCATGGCAAGTGTCTTTAGTACATAGTAGAGCACCCTTTTGCTGTTATAACCTGCTGCAAATGAGATGCATAGCCAGATACCAGCTTTTGGCAGTATTTTTGAGGAATCTTAGCACATTCCTCATGAGCAATGGCCTCCAGTTCAGTAATATTCTTGAGTTTGCGTGCTGCAACCGCCCTGTTCAAATCACACCAGAGATTTTCTATAGGGTTCAAGTCAGATGACTGTAAAGGTCACTGTAGAATCTTCCTGGACTTCTTCTGCAACTAAGCAGTGGTGGAATTTGAGGTATGCTTGGGATCATTGTCCTGTTAGAAGGTCCAATGATGCCCAAGCTTCAGCTTCCTCACAGACGGCATGACGTTTTCTCCTAGAATTTCCTGATACACACTGCAGGTTTCCAGTGCCAGATGATGCAAAGCAGTCCCAGAGCATTACCAAGTCACCACCATGCTTAACTGTAGGCAGAGTGTTCTTTTCAGCGTATCCTTCATTATTCTTCCTCCAGACATACCGCTGATCCATCTGGCCAAAAAGTTCCAGTTTTGTTTCATCCCTCCACAGAACAGATTCACAAAACTTTTGTGGCTTATTTATATGATTTTGAGCATATTGGAGATTACTTCTTTGCTTGGGCTTTTGGGTCAGTAGGGGTGTAGTAGTGGCTTGTAAACCTTCTGCCTTACTGTGCAAGCTGAAACCTCATTGAATGTTGCTACCAAATATTGCTGCAGGTCTTTTGAAGTCACACAAGGGATTTCTCAACCTACCTTCTCAGAAATTTGCTTGCAGCTGTTGAAAGCTTCCCCCATCCAAGTAGTGTAACCACTGTTTCTTAAATTTTGAACTTGCAAACTATGCTTACAACAGTGTCTCTAGGAACATTCAGTGCTTTCGCTATCTTTTTGTATACTGTCCATTGTTTGTGAAGGGCGATGATCTTTTCTCTTAACTTTTTGAACCATTCTTTTTAATGCACAATTCATTAAAAGTTGCATTTTCAGTTGAATTTGGGGAAACCACTTGATGCATTCATTGTGTTGTGCTATTTCAATTGCTTTTGTTTGATGTGTTAATTGCATACAGCTGAAAGTCTGTAAATTTTGACAATAAACCTAATTTGCAATGGAAGTTAAATAATTTTGATTACTGTATATACAGTAGGTATAGATATATACAGATATGTATATGAATATCTATTTAAAATACATAGAACATATTCTGCTATGTGCAGAACATTGGAATTTGAAATATTTACAGTAAATATACACTATAATACTTTATTAAAAATGAATATTAAAGAAAAATGGTTTTACATGTTATCATCTACTTAATTGCAAAGGTTTCCAATGCACTTTATGTATATTTGTCTATATGTGTGTACATATGTATTTATGTGTGTATACGTCTGTAAATACATATATACAAATATAAATACACACACACATATATATATATATATATATATATATATATATATATATATATATATATATATATATATATATATATATAATCAATGTTAAAATCCTTTGCCTGCCTTTTTTTTCTAACAAAAAATTGTGAAATGGGAAAGGTAATCCCTAGAGTGTGCTGTGAGCCTATCGTACCCCTTAGCAAAATAAATGGTGCAGTTAATATTGGGTACCAACCCTGGGGACACTCGAAAAAGGTGGGGAGGGAGTCTGGTGTGCTCTGCTTCACGTTGGAGACACTGTACAGCCTTAGTTAGGCCAGGCTCACTTGATCCTGATTCTGAGCTGTGTAAAGTTGGTAAACAATATTAGCAAGTTTGTACCAAATTCTGTTGCCTTAAGTCAGGTCTCAGGGAATATCAGCACATAAGGGAATATGGAACTAATATGGCAAATGGTAAGCAAGATCCGCTCTATATATATGTTTTTCTAACACCTGATATTTCATATCTTTGAGCCTTTATAACTATTTTGTGCAATATTTTTTTTGAATATTTTTTATTAGACAGTGTTATTATGAGTGTAACTTTATTTTGTCAAGAATTTTTGATGTGTTTTCTAGTGTATACCATAATAGCGCTCATCCGGTTGCGCTCAACTTGTAAAATGAGCGCAATTTAACAAAAACCCTCGCACAAATGTTTGGACTGAACTTGTAATCTAGCCCATAGTGATTATTTTAAAAGTTTGAGTTCAGTCTTTAAACCAAAGTAAATTAAATTAATTATTGTGGCATTTGTTAGAAATGAATACAGTAAACCTTTGTTTGCTAGTGACTTTTTGCCAAGGGTTTCCTGAAACAATAAACAGTTATCGAGCTCTTTGATTAATGAGGCAATACTCTGTTTACTGATCTATAATTGCCTAAATCTGTTAAATACAAGTGGTTTTCAGTTCTTTAAAGGACACTCTAGTGTAAAAAGAAAATTCTCTTTGTTTTAGAACATGTTATTTTAAACAAAGTTTAAACAAATCCATTCTTTTAACGTGAATGTAACTTTCTTAAAAAGGTTAGAAACATAGGGCCCATCTATCAAGCTCCGTACGGAGCTTGAGGGCCCGTGTTTCTGGCGAGCCTGCAGGCTTACCAGAAACACCAGTTATGAAACTGCGGTCTAAAGACCGCTGCTCCATAACCCTGTCCGCCTTCTCTGATGAGGCGGACAGGAATCGCTGGAATTCAAACCTATCGAGTACCATCGGGTTGATTGACACCCCCCTGCTGGCGGCTGCAGGGGGCGGCGTTGCACCAGTAGCTCTCAAGAGCTGCTGGTGCAATGCTGAATACGGAGAGCGTATTGCTCTCCGCATTCAGCGATGTCTGTTGGACCTGATCCGCACTGTCGGATCAGGTCCGACAGACATTTCATAAATAGGCTTCTTAGTCAAGGTTTCACTACTGGAATATCCACATACTGCTTCAGACGAGAGAAGGTCTTTGATTGGAGCATATGCATGTATGCCCACTTCTGAATTGCAAACCAGCTAACAAAAGCACACCTTTGAAATTGTATGTAACCCCTGTACAAGAGTTATAGACATAGTAAAACTATTGATTTTGTTTTTAAATTAAGTCCACTAACAATATAGAGTAAATTATTTCTACACTAGGATACCTTTTTAAGGGAATAGAAAATTAAAAATTAAAGTAATTTCTAAGACTCTTTTAAATTCATTTATATGTTCAAATGTTCTTGGTTCTATTTGTATCCTTTATTAAAATAAATAATATGTACATATCCTTCACTACTGGGAGCTAGCTGGTGATAGGTGGCTGCACATATTTGTCTCTTGTCTTTGGTTACTAGATGTTTTCTGCTAGCTCCAGTTGTGCATTGCTGCTCTGGAGCTGACTTTAACTATGTGTAAAATCAATGTGCAGGAGTTAAACACATAGTTAAATGCAATTAATAGTACACTAATAATATGCATTAACATATTAGAATTTTAACTTCTTTAATTAGTCCATAAAAAAATTGAGCTGTCAACTTTTGCTTCAACAAATTATTTCCATGTTTATAACAATAAGACTAATATATAAATGCATATTTGTTACTCTGCCTGAAAATATATATAAAAATTTGGTACAGTTTGAAACACAATTTATGTAAAATGATTCTTATTTGAAAAGCAACTGCATCTCCAAGCCTCAAGCTTCATTGGCAAATTTAGAAGTAGTGACTCAGCTATAAGAGTTACTAGAAATGTTCACAGTCTTTGGGCTAGATTACAAGTGAGGCGTATATGTGCACTTCCGCAGATGTGATTTCGCCGCCCAATTTTATTTTAATACGCTTGCGCTTGTTTTACTCATATTACAGGTCGCAAGTAACAATCACGCAGATTCATGGCTGTAACTTTGAAATTTGTCAGAAAAAATAATCTACTGCTCATTTGCGGATGCTGCTTCCGACCCCGATCGTTTCTGGCCTGTCAAAAATGGAAGTTAAGAAGGTGGTGGATTGAAATCATCCGATCGGGATGATTGACAACCCCTGCTAGCGGCCGATTGACCACTGGTGAGCAGGGGGCGGCATTGCACAAGCCTTTCACTAGAAATGCTTGTGCAATTTTAAATTAGCAAGATCGAGTGGACATAAGTCACTACAGTAAATCATGTCCACTCGACCCTTCTTAAATCGGCCCCTAAGTTCTATTGCATTGTCTTTTTATAATGCATTTGTTGATTATGCAAATCTACTGTATTAACCCGGTCCATTACATCAATGGTACTAAATATTTAACAGCTTGAGCTATCAGAAATCAGATTACTGTTTTTTGAATGGGGCAATTTTGGCCAGTAGTGAGAATTAGTTTTAAGGGCATGAGTAGGCAATTCAGGACCATTTGAAATATAATTTAGTTTTGCAACTGTTTTTATTATAATTGTACGTGGCATTCTAAATTAGATTATAATGGAGTACAATCAATATCACGGAGTGTGATATCTTGCACTTGGTTTTGTGCTAAGAATATTGCACAATCTGGATGGTTTTATAATGTTTACCCAAGTATCTTAATCTGTCAGACTCTATTTTAGTGCGCCCTATACTTTTAATGAATAGTGCAGCGAGCAATATAAACGGATTGTTGCACTCATACTACATATAAATACAGCTGCAAAATTCAGCACTTTTTAGAAATTAACGGCTAGATTACAAGTATTGCGGAACAGCTTTTAACGCTGAAAAAATGGCCATTCCAGCATAATGGCCAGGAACGCATATTACGAGTCGTGTCGGTATAGCTATACTGCAAGCATTTTAGCCTGTAATGCAAAGTCCATTCCACACTCAAAAAAATGACGTTTTTGTGTGGGATTTTCATAGCACTGGTATAACAGGTTGTTATAATAAACCTAATAGCTCCTAATTTGCTACCCCCGACATAGCCAAGACTATAATAAAGCTATTAACCCCTAATCCGCAACTCCCCGACATCGCCGCCACTATAATAAAGTTATTAACCACTAAACCCCCAGCCTTCCACATCACTGCCACTAAATAAACCTATTAACCCCTAAACCTCCGCCCTTCCACATCACCACCACTAAATAAAACTCTTAACCCCTAAACCGCCGACCCCCCACATCGCAAAACACTAAATTAAACTACTAACCCCTAAACCTAACACCCCCTAACTTAAAATAAAACTTACCTGTGAAATAAAAATAAACCTAACATTAAACTATAAATTAAACTAACATAACTAGTCTAATAAAATAAAAAATACTACCAATTAAAAAATCTAAATGACAAATTTAAAAAAAAAACACCTAATACGACAAAAAAAATAAAAATCTAAAATTACAAAAAATAATAAACACTAAATTACGAAAAATAAAAAACACTAAGCATACAAAAAATAATAAACAAAATCATCAAAAATAAAAACAATTACACATAATCTAATAACCCTATAAATCTAATAGTCCTATAAAAATAAAAAGCCCCCCCAAAATAAAAACACCCCCTAGCCTACAATAAACTACCAATAGTCCTTAAAAGGTCCTTTTGTAGGGCATTGCCCTAAGTTAAACAGCTCTTTTACCTGTAAAAAATACAAAGTACCCCCAACGGTAAAACCCATCACCCAATCAACCCCCCAAAATAAAAAAACCCAACACTAAAAAAAAAACCTAAGCTACCCATTGCCCCTAAAGGGGCATTTGGATGGGAATTACCTTTAAAAGGGCATTCATCTCTTTTTCACTACCATTAAAAGGGCATTCAACTCTTTTACAAAAGCCCAAAGCATTAATCTAAAAAAAAACTAACACTAACCCCAGAATATCTACTCATGGTTCCAAAAGTCCGAACATCCATCTCTATCCAGGCAGTGATATCTTCAGCCATCCCGGGGGCATCTTCTATCTTCATCCCAGCAGCGCGGAGCATAGCCATCCTGGAAGCCGATACTATCCTGTGAGGAGCGTCCTCTTCATACGGTCACTGCCGTACACTGAAGTTGAATGAAAGGTAGCCGTTTCAAAATTGCATACCTTGCATTTCTATTGGCTGATTTGATTCTTCAAATTCAAAACAGCCAATAGGATGAAAGCTAATGAAATCCTATTGGCTGATATGAACAGCCAATATGATTTCAGTAGCTCTCATCCTATTGGCTGTTTTTCTAACACTTTCTCCCCATTGATGTCTATGGGGGAAAGCGTGCACAAGCACGTCAAAGCAGCCCTTGGATTTTGTGTAGTATGGAGCATAACACCACCATATCGCACGCACAAGGAGACTTTTCAGTAACTCGTAATGGCAGCGCTATGGAGAGTGAAATAACGCATCTTTTTTGGTGTTAGTTTCGCATCATGTTTAGCGCAAAACTTGTAATCTAGGTGTAAGTAAACTATTATCGCTTTCTAGTTTGCATAACAAAACACATGAAAAAGCTTTGGAAAAAAATTATCTAAGTCAAACTATATTTAGACTTAATACTTTGGAAACAAATGTTTAATAATGAAAATAAAGAGTTTATGACATAATTAAAGGGGCATGGTATATAATATGGGGTTGGACTGGGAAGGGGTCAAATGTGTATGTATATGTTAAGTCTTTTATGCTTCAAGGGAACAATTTCAGATGTTTATATATGATGATAAATTGTAAATATAAAAAAAGTCTGCTGTATACGTTCATTAATTATTTTGCCCCCTTTTCCTGTTATTCCATTCTGAAATTGTGAGCTTTTCAGTTCCTGTTAGAAATGGAAGTCCACTGTTATATTGCACACAGTCATTGGCTGCATGCTCTAGTGACCTATTTATAACCGTCCCTAATTGGCCACAGCAGAGAAGGTAACCTAAGTTACAACATGGCAGCTGCCATTGTGTTATAGACACTAAACTTATTTTCTCAATATTTAAACAGCTAATGAAACTTTAAAAAAAAATCTACATTTTATTCTCAGACTAATCCTTTCTTTTAATGCATCATTCTATCTATCATTTATTTAGTGTTTAATGTCCCCTGAAATTGTATTAAAATAGTATAGTTTACTGTGCACGCCAGCCTATAATGCGTGTGATTAAGTGTACCCACTTTAATCAGATATGTAAATATTAGTAAGTCCTAGACTTGAGTGCAAAAATAGAATAGCTATTGATTGCACTCAAGCTATGTTAATGTACAGTAGCACTAATATTTTTGCTTTCGACTTGTAATCTGGCCCTAAAATGTTTTAAAGGGACACAAAACCCATTTTTTTTGTTTTGTAATTCAGATTATTTAAAAAAAAAACTGAGTGCATTGTGGATCCTGAGCCTACCTAGGTATGCCTTTCAACAAAAGATAAACGGCCAGATTACGAGTTTTGCTTTAGGAGCTATGCGGTGCTAACAAGCGGTTTTGTCTCACCGCTCACTTACCTGCAGTGCTGGTATTACGGGTTTTTATAAACCCGGCGTTAAAAGGCAAGAAGTGAGCATAGAGTAAAATTGAGCTCCTTTAATACCAGCACTGCTTAAATCAGCGGTGAGCTGGTCATACGTGCTCGTGCACGATTTCCCCATAGACATCAATTGGGAGAGCCGGCTGAGAAAAAGTCTAACACCTGCCAAAAAGCAGCGTAAAACTCAGTAACGCAGCCCCATTGATTCCTAAGGGGAAACACATTTTATGTTTACACCTAACACCCTAACATGAACCCTGAGTCTAAACACCCCTAATCTTACACTTATTAACCCCTAATCTGCTGCCCCGACATCGCCGCCACCTACATTATATTTATTAACCCCTAATCTGCTGCCCCTAACATCGCCAACACCTACATTATATTTATTAACTGCTAATTTTCCGCCCTCAATGTCGCCGCAACCTACCTACACTTATTTACCCTAATCTGTCGCCCACAACGTTGCCGCCACTATATTAAATTTATTAACCCCTAAACCTAAGTCTAACCCTAACACCCCCTAACTTAAATATAATTAAAATAAATCTAAATAAAATTAATATCATTAACTATATTAGTCCTATTTAAAACTAAATACTTATAAAATAAACCCTAAGCTAACTACATTATAACTAATAGTTACATTGTGTATATATCTTAGGTTTTATTTTTATTTTACAGGCAAGTTTGTATTTATTTTAACTAGGTAGAATAGCTATTTAATAACTACCTAGCTAAAATAAATACAAATTTTCCTATAAAATAAAACCTAACCTAAGTTACAATAACACCTAACACTACACTATAATTAAATAAATTCCCTAAATTAAATACAATTAAATAAATTAAATTAAATTAGCTAAATCACAAAAAACACACTTAATTACAGAGAATAAAAAACAAATTACAGATCTTTAAACTAATTACACCTAATCTAATAGCCCTATCTAAATAAAAAAGCCCCCCCCCCAAAATAAAAAAAACCCTAGCCTAAACTAAACTACCAATAGCCCTTAAAAGGACCTTTTGCAGGGCATTGCCCGAAAGAAATCAGCTCTTTTTCCTGTAAAAAAAATACAAACAACCCCCCAACAGTAAAACCCACCCACCACCCACACAACCAACCCCCCAAATCAAATACTAACTAAAAAACCTAAGCTCCCCATTGCCCTGAAAAGGGCATTTGGATCGGCATTGCCCTTATAAGTGCATTTAGCTCTATTGCATCCCAAAGTCCCTAATCTAAAAAATAAACCCACCCAATACACCCTAAAAAAAATCCTAACACTAACCCCCGAAGATTCACTTACCAGGAGAAGTCTTCATTCAAGCGGCAAGATGTCCTCAATGAAGCCGGCAGAAGTGGTCCTCCGGACGGGCAGAAGTGGTCCTCCAGATGGGCAGAAGTCTTCATCCAGACGGCATCTTCTATCTTCATCCTTCCGGCGCGGAGCGGGTCCATCTTCAAGACATCCGACGCAGAGCATCCTCTTCAAACGACGTCTTCTTCGTAATGAATATCACTTTAAGTGACGACATCCAAGAAGGCGTCCCTTAGATTTCAATTGGCTGATAAAATTCTATCAGACAATCACGATTGTTAATAGTTAATAGTTAAAATAAATACAGTACAAACTTGCCTGTAAAATAAAATTAAACCCTAAGCTAGATACAATGTAACTATTAGTTATATTGTAGCTAGCTTAGGGTTTATTTTACAGGTATTTAGTTATAAATAGGAATAATTTAGTTAATGATAGTAATTTTATTTCGATTTATTTAAATTATATTTAAGTTAAAGGGTGTTAGGGTTAGACTTAGGTTTAGGGGTTAATAAATTTAATATAGTGGCGGCGATGTTGGGGGCAGCAGATTAGGGGTTAATAAATATAATGTAGGTGGCGGCGATGTTAGGGGCGGCAGATTAGGATTTAATAATATTTAAATAGTGTTTGCGAGGCGGGAGTGCGGCGGTTTAGGGGTTAATATGTTTATTATAGTGGCGGCAATGTCTGGAGAGGCAGATCAGGGGTTAAAAGTTTTATTATAGTATTTGCGATGCAGAAGGGCCTCAGTTTAGGGGTTAAAAGGTAGTTTATGGGTGTTAGTGTACTTTTTAGCACTTTAGTTATGAGTTTTATGCTACGGCGTTGTAGTGTAAAACTACTGACTTTAGAATGCGTTAGGGATCTTGGAGGTAGAGGGTGTACCGCTCACTTTTTGGCCTCCCAGGACAGACTCGTAATACCGGCGCTATGGAAGTCCCATAGAACAAAAGGGTTTACAAAGTTTACGTAAGCCGGTTTGCGGTAAGGCCAAAAAAGTGCGGGGCCCCTAAACCTGCAAGACTCGTAATAGCAGCGTTAGGACCTGTTAACGCTGCTTTTTTCAGCTTACCGCAAAACTCGTAATCTAGCCGAAAGAGAAGTAAATTGTAAAGTTGTTTAAAATTCTATGCTCTATATGAATTTGTAAAGAAAGAAAATGTGTTTCTTGCCCTTCTATCTTATACCAATGTATATTTTTAATAAACACTTTTTGCTAAAAGTAGTTGCAACTAGAAATGTGGATTCGTTGTGTTATGAATGCACATTTATTAATGAAACACAAATATTTATCTCCTTTCACAAAACAAATATCTGAATGAATGCAGCATGACATTTAAATAAAGAAAATTAATAAATAATGACTAATTTATCATTATTCATTTGTTTCCATTAAATTGTTGAAATATTTTTATCACACTGGACAGCCATGCTAACCTGCTCCTCTTCTTCACAGAGTCCCGGCAGCGCTTATAGGAGGCTTAGTCCGGTGGCTCTCAGGCAGCTCCCAGGGCCTGCACCTGTAGCTTTGGAACATTTACATTTGTACAATGAAAATGAATGTAAATACTCCACAAATGGTTGTCATTCGTTTCTATTAAAACAATACAAATACTGAATAGCAAGGACACTGAATATTCAAATCATGTCGGCATTTAATATTGCACAAGCAGATTTGGTGAACTGCTTGTGCAATGCTGCCCCCACTAGCAGGGGTGTCAATCAACCCGATCGTTTGAGATTGGGCGGTTTGTTGTCCGCTGCCTCACTGGAGATCCTAAAAACTTGCATGGAAACAGTTACATTCAGGGCCGTTCGGCCCTTGTTAAATCGGCCCCTGTGATACAAGGTAATCACAGAGGTAAAAGTGTATTATTATAACTGTGTTGGTTATGCAAAATTGGGGAATGGGTAGTAAAGGGATTATGGAGCCCATTTAACAAGCTCCGTGTGGGCTCGTGTTTCCGGTGAGTCTAAAGACCGCTGCTCCATAACGCTGTCTGCCTGCTCTGAGCAGGCAGACAGGAATCACCAGAAATCAACCCGATCGAGTACGATCGGGTTGATTGACACCTCCCTGCTGTCAGCCAATTGGCTGCGAGTCTGCAGGGGGCGACGTTGCACCAGCAGCTCTTGTGAGCTGCTGCTGCAATGCTGAATACGGAGAGCGTATTGCTCTCCGCATTCAGCGAGGTCTTGCGGACCTGATCCGTAGTGTCTGATCAGGTCCGCAAGACCTTTCATAAATAGGGGCCTCTGTATCTTGTTAAACAATTGTCCCTATAAATTAATTTTATTATTATAGGTATATAATTAAATTAATTACAAAATGTTCCTTAAAAGTTGGCTAATGAAAATTTTAATAATAATAGTAATAGTTGAGGATGCAGCAAGCACTCTTTTTTTTTTAAGAAGCAATTACCTTTCCACATAGAGAGCTAAGATTGGCTACATCAACCCACTTACAGAATTTTTATGGGGCATATAGCCAAGCAAATGTGGTGAAGCTTATGCAACTTTGTTTCTTTTTTGCATTTCAACTGAATAATTTAAGTACATCAGTTTTAAATTTTAGCTATTTGGCAGCTTTAGCAAGAACTAAGTGATCTTAAAAATTAACTAATTGCATCAGAAGTGCACAAGATTCCAAGATTTTAACCAAATGTCTTTTTTTTACTGTTTATTCTGAAAATGTTCACCACGTGAAATAAGCACTTTTTTTTTACTGCAAGCAGTGCAAGATTAGTATGATCTGATTAGAAAGAAATTTTGGGCTAGATTACAAGTGGAGCACTAAATATTGCTTGCGTAAAAGCAATATAACCGCTCCACTTTATAATACCAGCACACGATAATGTGCGTTGATTTTACAAGTAAGTAGAAATGCGAACGCATGCTCATGTTCTCATTGCTAGGAAGCATTGCGCTCATGAGAGTGCGTTTCCATAGGCTCGAATGGGAGCCTCGTACTGTGTGTATATATATATATATATATATATATACTAGTCCTAAAGCCCGTTCACACGGGCCATTTTTTGCAGGGTACAGAGGTCCCACCCCTTGCGCTCTCTCCCTGCCCCTCTCCTTTGCTCTCTCTCTCTCTCTCTTTTGCGCTTTCTCTCCCCCTCTCTTTTGAGATCTCTCTCTCCCCCCCTCTCTTTTGCGCTCTCTCTCCTCCCTCTTTTGCGCTCTCTCTCCCCCCCTCTTTTGCGCTCTCTCTCTCCCCTCTCTTTTGAGCTCTCTCTCTCCCCCCTCTCTTTTGTGCTCTCTCTCCCCCTCTCTTTTGCGCTCTCTCTCTCCCCCCCTCTTTTGCGCTCTCTCTATCCCCCCTCTTTTGCACTCTCTCTATCCCCCCTCTTTTGCGCTCTCTCTCTCCCCCCCTCTTTTGCGCTCTCTCTCTCCCTCCCTCTTTTGCGCTCTCTCTCTCCCCCCTCTTTTGTGCTCTCTCTATCCCCCTCTCTTTTGCGCTCTCTCTCCCCCTCTCTTTTGTGCTCTCTCTCTCACCCCTCTCTTTTGCACTCTCTCTCACCCCTCTCTTTTGTGCTCTCTCTCCCTCCTCTCTTTTGCGCTCTCTCTCTCCCCTGTCTCTCTCCCCCCCTCTCTCTCTCTCCCCACTCTCTCTCCCCCTCTCTCTCCGTTCTATCTCTCTCTCTCCCCTCTATCTCTCAATCTCCCCTCTATCTCTCTCTCCCCTCTATCTCTCTATCTCCCCTCTCTCTCCCCTCTCTCTCTCTCTCTCTCTCTCTCTCTCTCTCTCTCTCTCCCACCCCCTCTCTCTCTCCCCCCTCTCTCTATCTCTCCCCCCCTCTCTCTCCCCCTCTCTCTCTCTCTCTCTCTCTCTCCCCTCTCTCTCTCCCCCTCTCCCCCCCTCTCTCTCTCCCCTCTCTCTCTCTCTCTCCCCTCTCTCTCTCCCTCCCCTCTCTCTCCCTCCCCTCTCTCTCTCTCCCTCCCCTCTCTCTCTCTCCCTCCCCTCTCTCTCTCTCCCTCCCTCCCCTCTCTCCCTCCTCTCTCTCACTCCCCTCTTTCTCTCCCTCCCCCTCCCTCTCTCCCTCCCCTCTCTCTCTCCCCCTCCCCTCTCTCTCTCCCCCTCCCCTTTCTCCCTCCCCTCTCTCCCTCCCCCTCCCCTCTCTCACTTTCCTCCCCTCTCTCTCTCTCTCTCTCTCCCTCCCCTCCCCTCTCTCTCTCCCTCCCCTTTCTCTCTCCCCCTCCCCTCTCTCTCTCCCCTCTCTCTCTCCTCCTCCCCCCTCTCTCTCTCTCCTCCCCTCTCTCTCTCCTCCCCTCTCTCTCTCCCCCCTCCCCCTCTCTTTCTCTTCCCCCCCTCTCTTTTGATCTCTCTGTCCCCTTTCTTTTGCTCTCCCTCCCCCTCTCTTTTGCTGTCTCTCCCCCTCTCTTTTGCTCCCTCTCTTGTGCTCTCTTTATCTACCCTCTTGATCTCTCTCTCCCCTCTTGATCTCTCTCTCACCTTTCTTATATTTTCCCTACTACCTCTCTCCCCTCTTTTGAGCTGTTTTGAGCTCTCAGACTGCACAGCCTTTCACGGCCCGCCTGCCCCCGCCCCTTCACGCTCGACCCCGCCCCCATCACGGACCTTGCACTCGGCCACGCCCCCTTCACGGTCGGCCACGCCCCGGCCACGCTCGGTCATGCCCACTTCTGCTCGCGCTGCAGAGCAGAGACTTAGAGACTCTCAAAGGCCAGGTGTGTTTGTCCTCGTGCTGTGCTGTCTACAGCGCATGGCAGCTTCGGACAAACACACTTGG
Organism: Bombina bombina; assembly: GCF_027579735.1. Taxonomy (NCBI): domain Eukaryota; kingdom Metazoa; phylum Chordata; class Amphibia; order Anura; family Bombinatoridae; genus Bombina; species Bombina bombina. The sequence continues at coordinate 314,927,024 of NC_069501.1, forward strand.
CCTTTGATTATATAGGATATATAAATATATATATATAAATAAAATCATATACATATATATTAACATTGTGGTCTATGGTCTTTTCACTGACTTTTTTTCTTACACCCGACTCCAACCAACTTTAAAGCCCCAAAACTGCATTGTGCAGTTATTTTTTATTTTTAAAAAAGCTTTTTTTTTTTTTAAATGAAAAACTATAATGCCCTCTATTTTGAGGGCATTTGGGGCACTTTTAGAAAATCAACCAGAGATCCTATATCTGGTTAATTTTTAGAACACTAATTGCTGCTGAGAGCTTGCTGTAGTAATGACCAGCCACTTGTAATGACTGGTTAATTATCACGCGATAATTTAGTCCTCCTCTTGTAATCTAGCCCATTGTTGTGTGTACAAATTAGCAATAATATTAACCTTTATAAATGCAATTACAAAATACTGTATGTATTAAAGTTGTGTTTTAATAGAGATACGGCTTGATTACGAGTTTTGCGTTATAGTGAAAAAGCAGCGTTATCAGGTTATAACGCTGCTTTTTCACTACTGCTGGTATTACGAGTCTTGCAGATTTAGGGGCACCGCACACTTTTTTGGTCTTACTGCAAATCAACTTACGCAAATTGCGTATAGTCTTTTTTTCAATGGGATTGCAATAGCTCTGGTATTACAAGCTTGTCCTGGGAGGCAAAAAGTGAGCGGTACACCCAATCCCGTCAAGATTCTTAACACATTCTAAAGTCAGTAGTTATGAGTTTTACACTACAAAACTGTAGCATAAAACTCAAAACTAAAGTGTTACAAAGTACACTAACACCCATAAGCTACCTATTAACCCCTAAACCGAGGCCCTCCTGCATTGCAAACACTAAAATAAAATTATTAACCCCTAATCTGCCGCTCCCGACATCGCCGCCACTAGAATAAACATAGTAACCCCTAAACCACCGCACTCCCGCATCGCAAACACTAGTTAAATATTATTAACCATAATCTGCTGTCCCTAACATCACCGCCACCTATCTACATTTATTAACCCCTAATCTGCCACCCCCAATGTCGCCGCCACTATACTAAAGTTATTAACCCCTAACTCTAGTCTAACCCTAACCCCCCCCTTACTTAAATATAATAAAAATAAATCTAAATAAAACTCACTATTAATAACTAAATAATTCCTATTTAATAATAAATACTTATCTGTAAAATAAACCCTAAGCTAGCTACAATATAACTAATAGTTACATTGTAGCTAGCTTAGGGTTTATTTTTATTTTACAGGCAAGTTTGTATTTATTTTAACTAGGTAGAATAGTTACTAAATAGTTATTAACTATTTACTAACTACCTAGCTAAAATAAATACAAATTTACCTGTAAAATAAAACCTAACCTGCCTTACAATAAAACCTAACCTAACCCTACAATTAAATAAATTCCCTAAATTAAATACAATTAACTAAATTCAATACAATTAACTAAATTCAATACAATTAGTTAAATTACAAAAAAACAAACACTAAATTTCAGAAAATAAAAAACAAATCACAAAATCTTTAAACTAATTATGCCTAATCTAATAGCCCTATCAAAATAAAAAAGCCCACCCAAAATAAAAAAAAAACCTAGCCTAAACTAAACTACCAATAGCCCTTAAAAGAGGCTTTTGCGGGGCATTGCCCCAAAGAAATCAGCTCTTTTACTTTTTAAAAAAAATACAAACAACTCCCCAACAGTAAAACCCACCACTCACACAACCAACGCCCAAATAAAATCCTAAATGAAAAAAACTAATCTCCCCATTGCCCTGAAAAGGGCATTTGGATGGGCATTGCTCTTAAAAGGGCATTTAGCTCTATTGCAGCCCAAACCCCTAATCTAAAAATAAAACCCACCCAATACACCCTTAAGAAATCCTAACACTAACCTCTGAAGATCCACTTACAGTTTTGAAGAGCCGACATCCATCCTCAACAAAGCCAGGAGAAATCTTCATCCAAGCGGCAAGAAGTCCTCAACGAAGCCGACAGAAGTGGTCCTCCAGACGGGCAGAAGTTTTCACCCAGACGGCATCTTCTATCCTCATCCTTCCGACGCGGAGCGGCTCCATCTTCAAGACAACCGGCGTGGAGCATCCTCTTCAATCGACGGCTTCTTCTACAATGAAGGTTCCTTTAAATGATGCCATCCAAGATGGCGTCCCTTAGATTCTGATTGGCTGATAGAATTCTATCAGCCAATCAGAATTAAGGTTGAAAAAATTCTATTGGCTGATGCAATCAGCCAAATATTATTGAGGTTGCATTCTACTGGCTAATTGGAACAGCCAATAGAATGCAAGCTCAATCCTATTGGCTGATTGCATCAGCCAATAGGATTTTTTCAACCTTAATTCCGATTGGCTGATAGAATTCTATCAGCCAATCAGAATCTAAGAGACGCCATCTTGGATGATGTCATTTAAAGGAACCTTCATTGTAGAAGAAGCCGTCGATAGAAGAGGATGCTCCGCATCGGATGTCTTGAAGATGGAGCCGCTCCGCATCGGAAGGATGAAGATAGAAGATGCTGTCTGGGTGAAGACTTCTGCCCGTCTGGAGGACCACTTCTGCCGGCTTCATTGAGGACTTCTTGCCGCTTGGAAGAAGACTTCTCCCGGCTTCGTTGAGGATGGATGTTGGCTCTTTAAAACTGTAAGTCGATCTTTAGGGGTTAGTGTTAGGATTTTTTAAGGGTTTATTGGGTGGGTTTTATTTTTAGATTAGGGGTTTGGGCTGCAATAGAGCTAAATGCCCTTTTAAGGGCAATGCCCATCCAAATCTCCTTTTCAGGGCAATGGGGAGATTAGGTTTTTTATTATTATTATTTTTTTTATTTAGGATTTTATTTGGGGGGTTAGTTGTGTGGGTGGTGGGTTTTACTGTTGGGGTGGTTGTTTGTATTTTTTTTTTTACAGGTAAAAGAGCTGATTTCTTTGGGGCTTTTAAGGGCTATTGGTAGTTTAGTTTAGGCTAGGGTTTTTTATTTTGGGTGGGCTTTATTATTTTGATAGGGCTATTAGATAAGGTGTAATTAGTTTAGAGGTTAATATGTTTATTATAGTGGCGGCAATGTCCGGAGTGGCAGATTAGGGGTTAATAAGTATAATATAGGTGTCGGCGATGTCGGGGGTGGCAGATTAGGGGTTAATAAGTTTAAGATTATGGGTGTTTAGACTTTAGAAATTGTGCATGAGCACGTACAACCAGCTCACCGCTGACTTGAGCAGCGCTGGTATTGGAGTGCGATATGGAGCACAATTTTGCTCTATGCTCACTTCTTTCCTAATAACGCCGGATTGATAAAAACATGTAATACCAGCGCTGTAGGTAAGTGAGCGGTGAGAATAATGTGTAATTTAGTACCACACCCCTTTTACCGCAAAACTCGTAATCTGGCCGTTAGTTTGGTACTTGGCATATGTTTATTATAATTCATAACATTTAAAACTGAATAATCAGTTTTTGGCTTTAAGTTGAAAGGGCCATTTTTGTGATAAAATGACATATGTTAACCCATGTTTTATTATCACTAGCAATGCAGCAAAGCTATGTGTTTAACCCCTGTAAATTCTGGATTAGAAGTGCTCTGCAGGTCCTGAGTGGTACTTTAAAGGGACATAATACTCGTATGCTAAATTAATTGAAAGGAATGTATCATAACCTTAAAAAGCTGACAGGTAAATATCACATGAACATGTGTAACGTGTAAAAAAGTAAGAAATGTTACCTCAAAATGTTTTCAGCTAACAAGAGTAAGTTTTCTGGACAGTTATAATTTAGCTACTGATAGTGTAGTGACCCCTAGTGGGAGTCGAGCGTATTAAGGGCTGTAGCCTTGCAGGGATAACAATGGGAAGAATAGTATGGAGGTGCAACAATTTTGCAGTTTAAGGGGAGTGACTCACCTGGGGTTTAAGAGCAGATATTTCTGGAGAGTTCTGCCTCTTTCCTGCGGTGTTCTTCCTGAAGTTGGAGTTGCTGTGATTGCTGTTGTCGTGGATCATGCCAGGCAAGTGTCTGTTACTCCTAAACGATTCAGGGATGGGTCTCCAGGGGGGAGTAGGGTGCCTGTAAAAAAAAAAAAAGAGAGTGGTTAATGTAGAAGTAAGCCCTTCATCTCAAGGGGGGATATCCTATGTGGGCAAGGGTCTAGGGCCCCCTCTCCCATTCCTCCTGTTTCCCCATCTTTATATGAGGTGGCTGAGTCGAGTTTGGGGGAATTTGAGGAAGGCGAGGTAGTGGAGGAACCTGTGGAGGTTCCTGTGGGCGAGGCCCAGGATCCTGGGCCTAGTGGCCTGGGGGCTGGTTCTCATCTGGTGCCTGGGCCTAACATCATGCCAGGTACTGCCATCACAGCAGGTATGCAGGGCCTCCTACCGAGGCTACAGCAGGGGTGGCTTTGCTGCAGCAGGCCTTGGTGGCAGCGGTCTTGCCAGGGAGTGGGCATCTCATGCCCGGGCCGAGTATAGGGCCTAGCGTGCCTAACCTCAGGCCTAATCAGCCTGGTTTTGGGCTGTATGTGGGTCTTTTGGATGGGCCTTCGGTGGCAGGGTCTCTGGGAGGCATGGTGCTGGACCTCAGGAGGACTCGGCCGGAGGGCCTTCAGTGGCAGGGGCCATAAAGAACAACACAGGGCCTGGTTTCGGGCCTAGTTGGCCTGAGTCGGAGTCTTATGTGGGTCTGGCCGGAGGGGCTTTGGTGATAGGGCCTTCGGGCCTAGATGCTGGGCCCCTTCCAGGTGGGCTTGTAGCATGCAGCAGCCCTTATGGCCTTACGGCAACATTAGGCAGTGGTGATGGTGTGCGCCGAGGCCCCGCCCCTTCTGGTGACGCACTTCTGGTGCGCCATTTTGGGGTGGCGGTAAATCAGAGAGGCCGCAGGAGGGAGCGCGGTCTCCAGAGCGGTGCTTGTGGGGGCGGGTACTCACATGGTGCTTGTGCAGGTGAGTCAGGAGCACCGGGGTTGAGGGCCTGCTCCACGGGTCGCAGTATGAGTGGCATGGGCCATGGGCCTGAAAGCACATCGAGAGGCAGGAGCATGGGGTTTACCGGAAGCAGAGACAGTGGTAATGAAGTGCCTAGGGGAGGTCTGACTAGGGCCGGATGGCCAGCAAGGGCAAAATGAGTGGGCATATGCATATGAGTGGACAGGGTACGGCAGCAGTGTCTGATGGTGGTTTGAACGTGTCAGCTTGGGGACAAGCAGTAGGGCAGCAGGCAGTAATACAGGCAGGTCTTTTGCAATGGTTGCAGCCTTAACTGAGTACTAGGAGTGCAATGGGGGGTCAGTTGGCTCCAGCAGGGAGTGTGTGTGTTGCTGGGATTACGAGTGCAAGTGGGGCAATGCTCAGAGACCCTGGTGCTCCCAATATATCTGTTGTTTTGCAGGATTCTTTGACAGCAGGGGGTCGAGTGGAAGATTCTAGGATGTCCAGATCCCTTTCGTTGAACCAGGCGGCCAAGGAGGTAGCTGGGATGTCTGAGGCAGTACCCTTCTGGAGCTGGTTAGTCATCTGCACTTACACTGGGGGGCAGGGATTTAGATTCTTTGTCAGGCTCAGGGTCAGAGAGTGACCAGCCTTTTGCTCTAGAAGGCAAAGATAAGCACAGGATGTTTAGATTACTGAACAAGCTACAGGTGAAGGGGCGCAGGATTCAGGGCAGAAGGTAGGGTATAGGCAGGCAGAAAACCCCAGTGTGTTAGAGGTAGAAAGAGGGGGTGTGGCATGACTATGATGCTGAATATCGGAGAAAAATCATAGGGAACCCTCTCTTGAACTTTGGCACAACGGACATACAATTGTGGGTGAGATTAGGGGCTGAGAGATTACTTTCACCACGTGAGTCTCCCTCGGGTTCACAGAAGTCTTTTGCCAGGGTTAGGCATCACTGTTGCAAGTGCTGGAAGTTCCAGGATCGCCAGTGCGATCAGGGTAAGGCGTGCTCCTTTCGGCACAACTGCAAATTTTTGGGGGGAGCTCACCCCGGTTGCGAATGTAAGAGAAAGGACCTTCAGAGGTCAGCCTAAGGAAGCAGCTGGCACTAAGGATGCCCACCCCACTGAGGGTGGACATGCTTGAGCTCTGGCTGCACTTATATCTTAATCGCCAAGCAGCTGGTTTGCTGTTTGCAGGGTTGGTGATGCACCACAATCTTAAGTCAGTAAAGCAGTTCCCTGAGGTAGTGAGGGAGAAATTGATGAAGGAAGTGTGGCTAGGTAGAATGCTAGGCCCCTTTGTAGAATTACCAATTGGGGATTTTGTAGTGTTTCCGCTAGGTGTAGTACCCAAGAAAGAGCTGGGAAAGTTTTGGCTGATTCAGCACCTGTCCTATCCCATTGGCACGTCAGTCAATGATGCCATTGACCCAGAATTGGCCTCAGTGCATTACCAGTCCTTTGACGAGGCACTGCTGGTGGTGCGGCGGGCTGGGATAGGTGCTGAGCTGGCAAAGCTGGATATTGAGTCAGCGTTTCGATTGTTGCCATTGCATCCGGTTTCCTTTCGGTTGATGGGGTGCAAATTGCAAGGGGAATATTATGTGGATAGGTGCTTTGCCATGGGGTGCTTGCTGTCGTGTGCACTATTCAAGATGTTTAGTTCATTCTTGCACTGGGCATTAGTGTCGGTAGCTGAGGATAATGTGGTGGTACATTATTTGGATGATTTTCTCTTGGTGGGCACACCAGGATTGGGAGGCTGTGATAGGTTAATGGGAACCATGCGATTTATGATAGCGAAATTCGGGTTGCCACTAGTGGAGGAAAAGACGCAGGGGCCTTGTACGTGCCTGACGTACCTCGGTATAGAAATTGACATGGAGGTCGAATTGTGCCACCTGCCGAGTGAGAAAGTGCAGAAGCTCCTGGAAGTGGTTCGGGTGGCTGCTGTGGGTGAATGGTTGCAGAAGAAGGCACTGCAATCATTGCTTGGCATGTTGAATTTTGCCTGCAGGGTTATCCCTATGGGCAGGGTATTCAACAGACGTATGGAGGGATACCTGGGGCCGACTAGGGCAGGCAGGATAAAGGTCACCAGGGATATTATTGAGGACTTGCAGGTCTAGGAGAAATTCTCGACAGAATTTAACGGGGTGCGCCATTGGCCTAAGCTGAGAGTCACGAGTCAGGAAATGCAACTTTTCACCGACGCGGCGGGAGTATTTGGCTTTGAGGCCGTCTTCATGGTGGATTGTGCACAGGGCCATGGCCTGCGGAGTGTCGCGGGCGGGGGCTTACAAAAAACTTGCTTGAGCTATTCCCCATTGTGGTGGCAGTGGAGCTATGAGCCAAGCGGCTTAGAGATAGGATGGTCACGTTTTGATCTTATAACCTCAACATGGTACACGCTGTCAATAACTTGTCGGCTGCATCCCCCGTTGTGGTAAGATATCTGTGATTTCTGGTGTTGTGTTGACAATATTCACTTCTCGCCGTTGCATGTGCCGAGGGTGGATAATGTGGTAGCGTATGATTTATCTCGCTTCAAATGGGACCAATTTAGGAAGTTGGTTCCAGATGTTGCTGCAGTAGGACTGACCTGTCCTCATTTTCTCTGGCAGCTCGTGGAAATGGGGGAGACATTCTGTCGCTAGTGGGTTCGGCTTTAGCACCTGCAACTTGGGTGGCCTATCTATACCATTGGGGAGCATGGGAGGAGTTCTGCGAGAGACAGGACATTTCCGTAAGGGATGCCTCGCAGGTAATGTTGCTTGAGTGGCTGTCAGTGCTTAGGGAAAATGGAATGCAAAAAGGTTGCTTTGCAAGCATGATTGGTGGCCCTTTCATATTTTTACAAGCTGGCAGCTGTCAGCTTGTCCTTCTTCACACTAGTTAATTAAAATAATAAATGCAACCTGTTGGTCTTCCTCCATCTCTTTTGCCGTGGTGTCCATTATTTTGGGGAACTGATGGGGGGTAATAAAGTTATGAGTTATTTACTGGTATCCCGGAGTAGGCTATTCAGTCCTTATGTAAACTGCAACTTGGGAAGAAAAAACAATAGCCAATCAGCAGTAATGAGGTCATGCATTGTTTTACTATGATCTCGAGAGATTTCATGGTAAACTTCCTTAAACTGAATAGAGAAATAACATGACTGTGCCTGCACATGCCAGATGCACGCTTCCTTTCAAGCCTTAGGGCTAGCATCCTGATTGGTTGCTTAAAGTACATTTACAATGGGATATAGCTACTAAGGACATTTTGAGGTAAAATATCTTCATTTTTTACATAGAGATGTTCAGGTGATATATTCTAGTCAGCGTTTTACAGATATGCTGAATCACTTTCAAGTGCTTCAACATTTGGGTATCATGTCCCCTTAAAATGTGTTTTTTTTTTTAGATAGAGCACGCAATTTTAAACAACTTTCCAATTTTTCTTTTATTATCTCATTTGCTTAATTATCTAGATATTATTTGTTGAAAAAGCAGCAATGCACTACTGGGAGCTAGTTAACACTAGGGACGATTTATCAAGTGTCTGGCGGACATGATCCGCTGTAGCCAGGCATCAATAAATGCAGACAGCATACGCTGTCGGCATTTATCATTGCACAAGCAGTTCTGGTGAACTTCTTGTGCAATGCTGCCCCATGCAGATTTGCGGCGAGGGGGTATTAATCATATCAACCCAATTTTATTAGATAGGGCGGATTGCTGTCCGCTGCCTCAGAGGAGCCGTACGAGTTAAGGAGCAACTGCTGCTTCTTAACTCCTGTTTCCGGCGAGCCTGAAGGCTCGCGCGGAAACAGGGGTATACGGCCCCATTTGGGCCATAATAAATCGGCTCGTTGTGTAAACCAATAACATGAGGCATATATGTGCAGCCACAAATCAGCAGCTCCTGAGCCTATCTAGATACCATTCTCAACAAGGTACCAAGACAACTAAACAAAGAGGAAATAGAAATACATTGGAAAGTTGTTTAGAATCACATTCTCTATCTGATTCATGAAAGAAATAACATGTAGGTTTCATGTCCCTTTTATTATATAATATAAATAATAAATGGTGACCGCACCACCTTACAATCAGATACTTGCTCAGGCACGGGATGGAGTCTGGCCTAAGACTCTAATAATATAAATGTAAAGAATCCCAGCCACAGAGACTTAGAAATTGATTCAACACAAAATGTTTATTTATTATGAAGACAAATTATAGCATCAAAGAGGAATGGAATAGCCTAAAAGATGCAAGCTCACTCATCACCACACAAACCCCAACCACCAACCACATCCATACTCCCATCAAACAATCCTAAACAGAAATAAATAATGCTCTAAACTAAAAAAGAGCAGTAAATACCTACTGGGCGTCCCCAGTAAGTACAGACACGTAATACCTGTCACTCAACCCAACTATATCTGTATCGCTTCACAAGCAGTAATAATAAAGTAATGTGTCACAAAAGCAGTGTGATCTCCTATAACTATGTAAATGAATCTCATATAACTGCAAACAAAGAAAAAAATGAACAATGTTCATGTTGTAGAACACTTGCATCAAAAAGAACAATCCATATTGTATAAAATTGTATCCAAATTGAAATAGTGTGTGATTGACTTATAACAGAAAATCCAAATATGCCTTTAAATATCTTTTCCACTGATGTAGATACAAATGTCCTTTCTGATTGACAGCAAACAAAATAAATGTCTTGACCAAACTGAGAGGTGTTATGTAATATTACTCAGACTGTATAGAAAATAAATCCTTTGAGAATGGAGACATTTATTTTAATCAGGCTGTATTAAACAAAAAAGTCCTCATGAGAGTTCATTAAATCCATAATAAGACATTACTTGAAGCGTACTGAATATCACCCTTGTATTCTACGGCTCACAGAATAAATCAAAGTGAAATCCTTGTAGTAAGTAACTTGCATTAGATTTATGTAGCCCACACAATGAATACTTGGTCATATATCCACAAGCGAGATATGTCCGTGTAATAAGTACAACCTCACACTCTATGTATCTTCACTCACGGTAAAGCTGTGTATTAATAACCATGTGTGCCAAATCTGTACCAGGACAATTTGGATACAATTTTATACAATATGGATTGTTCTTTTTGACGCAAGTGTTCTACAACATGAACATTGTTCATTTTTTTCTTTGTTTGCAGTTATATAAGATTCATTAACATAGTTATAGGAGATCACACTGCTTTTGTGACACATTACTTTATTATTTCTGCTTGTAAAGCGATACAGATATAGTTGGGTTGAGTGACAGGTGTTACGTGTCTGTACTTACTGGGGACGCCCAGTAGGTATTTACTGCTCTTTTTTAGTTTAGAGCATTATTTATTTCTGTTTAGGATTGTTTGATGGGAGTATGGATGTGGTTGGTGGTTGGGGTTTGTGTGGTGATGAGTGAGCTTGCATCTTTTAGCCCTTTTATTATATGTTTAACCCTCTGTGGGGGTTACAACACACTGCTTTGCTGCATCACTAGTGATAAAATGACATATTCTAATTAATTAGAGCATGTAATTTTATTGCTATAATGTCCCTTTAAGGAGTGACAAAAATCCTTTTTTCTTTTCTTCTTCTTCTTCTTCTTCTTCAAAAAAGATGTTTTGGTCTTATGCTTCTGGCAACATTTTACTGTCATCCAATAAAGCCCTTATCAGCCACTGAGTGTCTGTCCAGTACCTGTTCTGCAAAGCAATGACTTTCTGTTAGTTTCAAAATTAAAATACTTTGCTTTAACATACTTTGTTTATTATAACCCCCCCCAAAAAACACACATATAAACATAAACAGTCATGTGAAAAAGAAAGTACACCCTCTTTGGATTCCATGGTTTTACGTATCAGGGAATAATAACAATCATCTGTTCCTTAGCAGGTCTTAAAATGAGCTAAATACAACCTCAGATGAACAACAACACATGACATATTACACTGCGTCATGATTTATGGGGTATATTTATTATATGGTGGGCAGATATGATTCGCTGTAGCATACGCTGTCGGCATTCGCGGCCAATCATCCCGATTGTATCAGATTAGGATGATTACAGTCCACCTAAAAGGTGGTGGACAAGTTAAGGAACAGCGGTCTTACAACGGTCTTAAGTTAAGAACTTCGGGGGTAGATAGCAGCATCTGCTGCTTGTTAAATATACCCCTATGTTTCAATAGCTTGTAGAACAACATTTAGCCGCAATAAATTTAAGTAATCTTTGTGGAGGAATTTTGTCCCACTCTTCTTTACAAGTTTACATACATACTTATGCATACATACTGTATATATAAATATTTAGACATGTATATGTATGGATATGTATGTTAAAGCCTTTTGCATCCCTTTTTTTTTCAAGCACCTACAATCATATATCTTTTAGCCCTTATAACTTTTTAATGAAGTTTTTAAACTATTTGTTGATCAGATAGTGTTTATATGAGTGCAACTGTACTTTTACATGTATTTATGTAGTATTTTATGCAAAAATAAATTTCTTATCTTACCATTTACGCAAGTTTTGAAGTCACGCTAACCCAACAAGCGTATATCTCTTGAGTGCTACAGTTAGCGCGCCACTCGTAATCTAGCCCTTAGTGGGTTAAGAAATATAAAGTTCACTTGTTACATTTTCTTATAATAAGGATTCATAGACATCTATTTATCAACCCGTCAACCGCAAATACGCTTGAATTCTGCAGCGTATTTGTGGAGAGCCTGATTCCCCTTAGTTATCAAACCCTACAAACTGGCAAAAGTAGAAATTGGTGACGTAACATACGATCCGCCGGACTCAGTCCAACACAGATCGATGCTTACATCACTACAGATGTTCCGAACGCAAGTTCGGCACAATCTGACTACTTTTGTAAGTTAACAAACTACTACCAGATACGCCTGCCACTATTCCGGGCCAGCGTACCTGGCTGATGCCATAGGAATCAATGGGAGTCGGAAAGTAGTAAAAGCTTATGTTCCCTGCTGCCTGATATCCCATTGATTCCTATCGGAATGTTTACACTTAACACCCTAATATGTACCCCGAGTCTAAACACCCCTAATCTGCCCCCCCCTACACCGCCACCACCTACATTATATTATTAACCCCTAATCTGCCCCCCCTACACTGCCGCCACCTAAATAAAAGTTATTAACCCCTATTCCGCTGCTCCCAGACCTCGCTGCAACTAAATAAACTTAACCCCTAAACTGCCACTCCCGGAGCCCACCACAACTAAATAAACATATTAACCCCTAAACCGCCGCTCCCGGAGCCCATCGCCACCTACATTATACTTATTAACCCCTAATCTTAAGCCCCCTACACCACCGTTATTAGCCCCTAATCTGCCCCCCTACACCGCCGCCACCTACCTACATTTATTAACCCCTAATCTGCCGCCCCCAACGTCGCCGCCACTATATTAAATTTATTAACCGCTAAACCTAAGTCTAACCCTAACCCCCCCTAACTTTAATATAATTTAAATAAATCTAAATAAATATTACTATCATTAAATAAATTATTCCTATTTAAAACTAAATACTTGCCTGTAAAATAAACCCTAAGATAGCTACAATATAACTAATAGTTACATTGTAGCTAGTTTAGGATTTATTTTTATTTTACAGGCAAGTTTGTATTTATTTTAACTAGGTACACTACTTTTTACATAGGTATTAACTATTTAATAACTTCCTAGTTAAACTAAATACAAATATACCTGTAAAATAAAACAATTACACCTAACACTACACTATAATTAAATTAATTATCTAAACTAAATACAATTAAATACAATTAAAAAAAAAATATCTAAAGTACAAATAAACAAACACTAAATTACAGAAAATAATAAAATAATTACAAGATTTAATTACACCTAATCTAATCCCCCTAACAAAATAAAAAAGCCCCCCCCAAAATAAAAAAGCCCTACCCTACACTAAATTACAAATAGCCCTTAAAAGGGCCTTTGCGGGGCATTGTCCCAAAGTAATCAACTCTTTTACCTGTAAAAAACAAAATTCAACCCCCCCAACATTAAAACCCACCACCCACACAACCAACGCTACTCTAAAACCCACCCAATCCCTCCTTAAAAAATCTAACACTAACCCCTTGAAGATCACCCTACCTTGAGAAGTCTTCACCCAACCAAGCCGAAGTCCTCCACGAAGCCGGCAGAAGTTGTCCTCCAGGCGGCAGAAGTGGTCCTCCAGATGGGCAGAAGTCTTCATCCAGACGGCATCTTCTATCTTCATCCATCTGGCATGGAGCGGGTCCATCTTCAAGACATCCGATGCGGAGCATCCTCTTATTTCGATGGCGACTGAAGAATGAAGGTTCCTTTATGTGACGTCATCCAAGATGGCGTCCCTTCAATTCCGATTGGCTGATAGAATTCAGCCAATAGGAATTAAGGTAGGAAAAATCCTATTGGCTGATGCAATAGTTCAGGTATTGGGAAGATAGTTTTGCTTCTAACAATCATCTTTTGAAAATGATAAGTTCTCAAAATCACTGGCAGAAGTCCAAAGGCTAAGGTTAGAGGAATCCTGGTTCATGAGCCATTTGATCCCAGAACTGGAGGTCACAGATACAGTTAAGAGAAAGAAGACTACCACTATCAAGCTTGCTCCAGGTCCATCATCTAAACTGCATATATAGGGCTATGAGTGGAGCGCTATTTAGTGCTTTTGCTAAAGCACTAATTGCATTAGAAGTAAACTATTAAATGCCGTGGGGTTACGCTCATATTAATAGTTGATAGTAAAAAGTTAAAGTGCTTGCTCTAACCCGACATGTGCAAACAGCTTACTTCTAGCGCAAATAGAATATCGCACATGCAATAACTTATTCCCCATAGAAGTCAATGGAGTAAAAAATAAATAAAAATCTAACACCCTACTCACGTGTTAAGCCAAACTCATGTTCTCAAGGGCACTAACCTGACATGAGGAGAGGAATATTTCACATATTAATCTTCTTCACATAGAACAATATAGTCTATTTATTCATAAACATATATATATATATATATATATATATATATATATATATATATATATATATATATATATATATATGAATGATGGTATTTTAGTACAATATATATATATATATATATATATATATATATATATATATATATATATATATATATAAAGGTATAGATATATACAGATATAAATATAGGAATGTCTATTTATAAATACATAGAACATATTCTGCTATGTGCAGAACATTGGAATGTGAAATATTTACAGGAAATACCTAATCTGATGAGATCGGTATGGTTTTACATGTTTTCATTACTTAACTGCAAAGGGCTCCAATGCACTTCTGTATAGGTCTATACATGTATACATAGACATATGTATATACTGTATATATATATATATATATATATATATATATATATATATATATATATATATATATATATATATATACACACATAAATACATACATATACATCTTTAGATATGTATACTCATGTATCTCAATATTAAAACCCTTTACCTGACATTTACCTGAGACCTCAAATCTTTGAGCACTTATAACTTTTGTGTGCAATTTTTTTCCCTATAATTTTTTATCAGATGTTGTTATTATCAGTGTAACTGTACTTTGTAATGTATTTTTGATGTGTTTTGTGAGACTTTTTTGTTTTGCAAAACAGTTAAACAGAGCTCTGAGTATGCGCTAACCCAATAAGCCTTAGCTTGAATTGTGCTCAAGCGCTTACTTTCAACTTATAATACGTGCACAATTTAACCACCACTCAAACGATCGCTCCACTCATAATATGGCCCATAATGGTTAAAAAAACACTAGTTACTCAATAGATATGATATATACCCCAGGTACAATGTACCTATAGGAAAGTTTTACACAAGGAGGTGCCAAATGCCAAACCATATTATTCAAAATGTAAAAAAGAGAAAAAAAAGTATTTATTTCATTAGCACACATGTAAATAACCATAATTAAGGATTTCATGTGTAATACATACAAACAAAAAAACAGATGGCCAGATTGCGAGTAGAGGAAAATTAACGTCCCCGCTTAAAGTTTAATTGTGCTAGAAGTAAGATTTTTGTGTTCGTCGGTTTGCGCTTGTATTATGAGTTAAAAGTAAACTGTTTTTTCTCTTGTGCTAACCCGAAGAGTGAGAAAATCCAAAGTTAGATTATCACATGCACGTTCACGTATTCCCCCATAGAAGTCAATGGAGAAAAAAAAGTGGAGAAAAAAACCTAGCACCTTCCTCTCGCACAAACCCGATTGCATATTCTCATTTGCGCTAACCCGACATGAAAATATGAATATCTCACATTCCAATGTTCTGCACATAGCAGAATATGTTTTATTTATTCATAAATAAATATTTCTACATATATCTGATGTTTTTTTGTGGCAAATAAATATCTGTACCTATATATGATTTTATATATATATATATATATATATATGCAATATACATTGGATAGATACAAATTACATAGATCAATAGATGCAAAATACATATGATAGATATGAATTACATAGATCAATAGATGCAATATACATATGATAGATACGATTTACATAGATCAAAAGATGCAATATACATTTGATAGATACGAATTACATAGATCAAAAGATGCAATATAAATTTGATCAATATGAATTACATAGATCGATAGATGCAATATACATTTGATAGATATGAATTACATAGATCAATAGATGCAATATACATTTGATAGATACGAATTACATAGATCAATAGATGCAATATACATTTGATAGCTACGATTTACATAGATCAATAGATGCAATATACATTTGATAGATACGAATTACATAGATCAAAAGATGCAATATACATTTGATAGATATGAATTACATAGATCGATAGATGCAATATACATTTGATAGATATGAATTACATAGATCAATAGATGCAATATACATTTGATAGATACGAATTACATAGATCAATAGATGCAATATACATTTGATAGATACAATTTACATAGATCAATAGATGCAATATACATTTGATAGATACGAATTACATAGATCAAAAGATGCAATATACATTTGATAGATATGAATTACATAGATCTATAGATGCAATATACATTTGATAGATATGAATTACATAGATCAATAGATGTAATATACATTTGATAGATACGAATTACATAGATCAATAGATGCAATATACATTTGATAGTTACGATTTACATAGATCAATAGATGCAATATATATTTGATAGATATGATTGATAGTTAGATAGATTTGACAGATAAATAGATAGATTTGATAGATATATAATTTCCCTGACAGAGAATTACAATAAGACATGCGGGCTGAGACCCATGGTAAGGTTACTTCCTTTTGCACAATCAAGTACAGGTTGGGGTCCGGGATTGCCTTTTGTGCAAAGAAATGGTGGCCTGGTACCTTCCAACAGGCACGACAGCATGAAAGACCCCATATGCCATGACTTCCTTTTGCACAATCGATTACAGGTATGGCATCGATTTTAGGAACCCGGAGATAATTTTTAGGAACCGGGAGATGGAAAAAGATGCTTGGACACCCAGTACAGGTCGTTCTCCTTCAGCCTTTTTATACGAGGGTCCCCGACCTTCAACAGGCATAACAGCATGAAAGACCCCATTTGCCATGACTTCCTTTTGCACAATCGAGTACAGGTATGGCATCGATTTTAGGAACCCGGAGATAATTTTTAGGAGCCGGGAGATGGAAAAGATGCTTGGACACCCAGTACAGGTCGTTCTCCTTCAGCCTTTTTATACGAGGGTCCCCGACCCTCAACAGGCACGACAGCATGAAAGACCCCATATGCCATGACTTCCTTTTGCACAATCGAGTACAGTTATGGCATCGTTTTTAGGAATCCGTAGATAATTTTTAGGAACCGGGAGATGGATAAAGATGCTTGGTTGGTCCTCCTACTTCAAATTTGGGGCACTGCGTGTGCAATCTACTGTGCCACCAGATATGAGTGGTGTGTTAAGTAGTACTTTTCTTAGCAGTTTAATCCCTGTTATGTGCCTTTTTTTGGTTTGGGTTTTGAAGCCACAGTGCAGCACCAGAGGCCAGAAAAATTAGGCATGTACACATGCCTGAAAAATTAGGTATTGTTGCAGCCGCTGCTGTAGCAGCGGCCAGAAAAATTTATGTTTGTTTGACAGTTAGAAATTGCGGCTTGAACCCTAGTTCTTGGCGGATAAGTCTCGCAAGTCATCCGGCACCTGTTAGATTCCCGTTGTGCTATGAGATCACCCTTATACGCTTTGTAAAGCATACTTTTTAATTTATATTTGAACTGCTCCATCCTTTCCGACTTGCGGGAATTCTGAAACATTTCAGTCACTTTATGCTTATACCGGGGGTCTAGTAGCGTGGACACCCAGTACAGTTCGTTCTCCTTCAGCTTTTTTATACGAGTGTCCCTCAACAGGCACGACAGCATGAAAGACCCCATTTGCACAAGGTTGGATGCCGAGCTACTCATGTCCCATTCCTCATCCTCACTGATCTCACTGAAGGTATCTTCTTCCCCCCAGCCACGTACAACACCACGGGTACCAGATAGGTGACAACGAGCACCCTGGGATGCCTGTTGTGCTTGGTCTTCCTCATCCTCCTCAAAGCCACATTCCTCCTCTGACTCCTCTTCCTCACAATCCTCTTCCTGCGTTGCCGCTGGTCCAGCAAGCGATGCTGATAAGGCTGTTTCTGGTGGTGATGGAGACCACAATTCTTCCTCTTCACGCTCATCTATGGCCTGATCCAGCACTCTTCGCAGGGCACGCTCCATTAAGAAAACAAATGGTATGATGTCGCTGATGGTGCCTTCAGTGCGACTGACTAGGTTTGTCACCTCCTCAAAAGGACGCATGAGCCTACAGGGATTGTGCATGAGCGTTCAGTAATGTGGCAAAAAATCCCCAGCTCCCCAGAGGCTGTCCTAGCACCCCGATCATACAAATACTCGTTAACAGCTTTTTCTTGTTGGAGCAGGCGGTTGAACATTAGGAGTGTTGAATTCCAACATGTCGGGTTGTCGCAAATCAAGCGCCTCACTGGCAGGTTGTTTTGCCCCTGGATATCTGACAAGTGCGCCATGGCCGTGTAGGAACGCCTGAAATGGTCACACACCTTCCTTGCCTGCTTCAGGACGTCCTGTAAGCCTGGGTACTTATGCACAAAGCATTGTACAATCAGATTACACACATGTGCCATGCACGGCACATGTGTCAACTTGCCCAATTTCAATGCCGCCACCAAATTACTTCCATTGTCAGAAACAACTTTGCCAATCTCCAGTTGGTGCGGAGTCAGCCACTGATCCACCTGTGCGTTCAGGGCGGACAGGAGTGCTGGTGCGGTGTGACTCTCTGCTTTCAGGCAAGTCAATCCCAAGACGGCGTGACACTGCCGTATCCGGGATGTTGAATAGTACCTGGGGAGCTGGGGGGGGTGCCGTTGATATGGAGCAAGACGCAGCAGCAGAAGAGAACTCAGCCGAGGAAGAGGTTATGGAAGAGGATGGAGTAGGAGGAGTAGAGGAGGTAGCAGCAGGCTTGCCTGCAAGTCGTGGCGATGTCACCAACTCCTCTGCAGAGCCACGCATTCCATGCTTGTCAGCCATCAGCAGGTTTACCCAATGCACAGTGTAGGTGATATACCTGCCCTGACCATGCTTTGCGGACCAGCTATCAGTGGTCAGATGGACCCTTGCCCCAACGCTGTGTGCCAGACATGCCATTACTTCCTTTCGCACAATCGAGTACAGGTTGGGGATTGCCTTTGTAATGCTGCTGAGCTAGATGGTTATGGATCACAACTGCAGAGTAAAATCAAATAATATATTTGTATCACTTTGGCAATGGACTATTGTACAGCATAGACCAGGCTGCTTACAGTGAAGAAATTTAATCTCAAATAATTAAATTGCAGAATAAGGTTTAACTTCTTATAATGAAAAGAAAGTCTGAGTTGCTGTTATAGGTCACAACAAAACAATAACCTTTGGTTAGGGTATGGAGGAGAAACAAATAGCATACCAATACTTATTTGTTGGAGGTTAAAGTTCATTCAGCTCATTTAAAGTAAGAAACAAGTTGATAAGCCACAGTGCGAGTGAGTTGTCACAAATGCAGTTAGCATAAACTGAATGGAGACTGCAATAGTTAACTCAGTCCACAAGGTTGCTTGTCAGGATTGTGGTGAGTAAAACGATAATGTATAGTACTAGACAGCGTTAAATTGTACACAGCAGTTGTATGTTGTTTAAGGCTTACCCCCAGCCAGCCGTAGATGTCAAACTGAAGTGGAGCGGCTTATCTAGCTTCCTGCTGTATGTTCCGTAGCAAGCTGTGTGAGCTGCGGTTGCGCTCAGTTGCGGCAGTTGGGGGGAGGAGACCGGGAAGACTGGAGCACTTCAGAGCCTTAGTGATTGCGAGACTTGCACAGGAAAAGTGAAACAAGCATACAGCAGCTGCAGGTAGGAGAGTTATAGCATAAACGCTGAATAATAAAAAGTCTCTTGATTGTTGAAAAGGTGCGGTTGTAACCGTGATGGCAGAGCTTGGTTTGTAATCACTCCCAGGGAGCAGACACGCTCCGGTTTAGGTAGAAAGTTGGAGTAGCTTGATATTAGAAGCACAACAATTAGGTATGTCAGGCCTCAGATGCAGCCTAAAGTTTTAATAATTAAGCACCTGTCTGCAGTCAGGTGATGCCTTAAGTACAGGTAAGCCTGAGTCAGGTGTCAGGGAAAAGGTGAAAACAAAAATACGGAGTGGAATCCTTACATACGTCCCCCTTCAAGCAAGCCGATCCTCGGCTTGATGTCTGGGTCTAAGAGGATAACGTCTGTGGAATCGGGAGATCAGTCTAGGAGCATCAATATGAGTATAGGGCTCCCAAGTATCATCTTCAGGTGAGTAGCCCTTCCATCTCACCAGATATTGCAAAACCCCTCTATGTCATCTAGAATCCAGGAGGTCGTGGATCTCATAAACATCTGAATCCAAGGGTATCGAAACAGGAGGTAAAATGGGTTTCACTGCAGGATCATTTGAAGCTGGTTTAAGGAGGGACACGTGAAAGGTGGGATGGATTGGAATCGAACTAGGTAAATCAAGAGTTACTGCGTTTGGGTTAACCACCTTAGTGATAGTGAATGGCCCAATGTACAATCCTGCTAATTTTTTGCTGGGAACTGGCATTTTGATGTTTTTTGTCGAAAGCCAAACTTTATTGCCAATAGCATAAGGTGGTGATGGTCGTCTGCGTAAATCGTAGTATTTCTTTTGTGAAGTTTGAGCCTGTTGAATATTTCTTCTAAGGAAGTGGAAGTTCTCAGCGAGCTTTTGTAGTAGATCATCTACAGAAGGAGAATTTGGGTTATCCGGATTTTCCAAGCAGAATCGAGGATGATATGCGTAGTTGGCGAAGAAGGGAGAGACTTTGGTGGATGAGTTAACCGAGTTATTGTATGCAAATTCTGCAAGATATAAGTATTGTGACCAGTCGGTTTGATGGTATGAGCAGTAACAGCGTAAGTACTGCTCTAACCATTGGTTTAATTTCTCCGTTTGGCCATTTGTTTGCGGATGGAAGGCAGTACTTAAACGATGGTCAAATTTTAGTTGTTCGGAGAGATTCTTCCAAAACTTAGAGGTAAACTGTGTACCCCTATCGGTTGTTATGATAGATGGAATACCATGGTAACGGACGATAGAATTTAAGAAGAGCTGTGCAGTTTCACTGGAAGTGGGGAGTTTGTTAAATGGAATGAAATGGGCCATTTTGGTCAGAATGTCTGTAACAACTAGGATGGTGTTGAAACCAGAACTTACGGGCAGCTCGACTATAAAGTCCATGCCTAGATGCAGCCAAGGTCTGGTGGGTATTTGTATTGGAAGAAGTTGTCCATATGGTTTAGCCCTTTCCTTTTTGGATGTGATGCAGATGGTGCAGTTGGATATATAGTTCTTAACAGAAGTTTCCAAATTTGGCCACCAATAGGAACGACTGAGAAGTTCTTTAGTTTTGCTGATACCGGGATGTCCCAGAAGAGGTGGATTATGATGTTGTTTAATCAGAGCTAACCTGAGGTTCTCGGGGATGTATAAACGATTGTCATGATAGTAGAGATTGTTTCTACGTGAGAGTTGAAGGTGGGGTAGCTGTGGATCAGTCCGTAAAGCTGTCCGTACCTGTGTCTTGAAAGTAGAAAGAAGTCCCAGGAATCTATCCGGAGGAATGATAGAAGTGGATTCCTGAGTATTTGGAGGTCTAGGGTCTTTTCTGGACAGTGCATCGGCCTTTCCATTTTTAGAACCGGGCCTATAGACTATTTGATAGTTGAACCTACTGAAGTATAGGCTCCATCTAACCTGACGACTAGAGAGATTTTTATTCTTCTGGAGAAACTCGAGATTACGATGGTCGGTGAAGATGGTGATTGGTAAGAGGGTGCCCTCCAAGAGATGCCTCCAATGCTCGAAAGCACGTTTTATGGCCAAGAGTTCTTTTTCACCAACAGCATAATTCATCTCAGGAGGTGATAATATTTTTGAATAGAAGGCCACTGGATGAAGAGGGTCATTTATGCTTCGTCTTTGGGAAAGGACAGCTCCGAGAGCATAATCCGAGGAATCCACCTCTAGAACAAATTGGAGAGAAGGGTCAGGAAATTGAAGAATTGGAGCAGAGCAGAAGGAGTTTTTTAGAGAGGTAAACGCTTCAGTTGCCTTGCTGTTCCAAATAAATGGTATGCTGGAGCTGGTAAGAGCAGTAAGAGGTTTAGCTATTTGAGAAAAATTTTTAATAAATTTCCTATAATAGTTGCTAAAAAAGAGGAATCGTTGTAGCTCTTTCCTGTTTTTTGGTTGTGGCCAATTTTTTACGGAATCAACTTTATTAGCCTGCATTTGGATACCATTTGGACCGATGGAGTAACCTAAGAAATCTATTTCTTTTGTGTGGAAAACACACTTCTCGAGTTTTGCATATAGCCTATGCACTTGGAGTCTGGAGAGTATCCAACTTACGTGTTTAATATGGTCTTCTAAGGTGTTTGAGTACACTAGAATGTCGTCCAAGTACACGACCACACAAGTATCCAGTAGATCGTGAAATATATCATTGATAAAGTACTGGAACGTGGCCGGGGCATTTGTTAACCCGAACGGCATTACTAGGTACTCAAAAAGACCGTATCTGGTCCTGAAAGCAGTTAACCACTCATCCCCTTCTCTAATGCGGACTAAGTTGTAGGCCCCTCTTAAGTCCAACTTAGTGAATATTTTGGCATGTTGGAGACGTTCAATGAGTTCGGGGATGAGTGGTAGGGGATACCTATTTTTTACAGTGATTTTGTTAAGTTCCCTGAAATCGATAATTGGACTGAGGGAGTTGTCTTTGTTTCTTACAAAGAAGAAACCTGCAGCAGCTGGAGAGACTGATGGACGAATAAAGCCTTTTTTTAAGTTTTCATCTAAATATGTCTTTAGATGGTCAAGTTCAGGTTGACAAAGAGGGTAAAGATGACCATAGGGAGGAGTGGTACCAGGTTTGAGCTTGATAGGACAGTCATATGACCGATGTGGAGGCAGTGTCTCCGCTTCTTTCTTACTAAATACCTCTGCAAATTTTTTATATACTTCAGGAATCTGTGGTGTTTCTATTATCTGAAGCAGGGTGGAATGATTCAGACAAGTTTGGTGGCAGTAAGCTGAATCAAAAGTTAAACCTAAATTACTCCAGTTGATCACGGGTTTGTGTAACCTGAGCCATTGTAAGCCTAACACAATGGGAAAGAGAGGTGAGGAAATAACATCAAACAATAGGTATTCTTGATGAGATCCTATAGTGGATACGAGAATAGGAATTGTGTGCTGGGTAATGGGGCCAGAGGAAATTTCAGAGCCATCTACAACCCTAATAGAGACAGGAGACAATTTAGTGATGAGTGGAATTTTATTCTTTAATACAATAGATATATCAATGTAATTTCCTTGGGCTCCGGTATCAATTATAGCTTCTTTTGTCATGCGATTGTTGTCCCACTGTAACGAGAGAGTTAAAGTACAGTGAATTAGTTTATCATGTACAATCAACGAGGTCAGTTGTAAGAGGGACTTACTATTTTTGTTCTTACGTAGAGAAGGACATTCACGAATAGCATGGTTAGGACTACCACAGTACATGCAG
Organism: Bombina bombina; assembly: GCF_027579735.1. Classification (NCBI taxonomy): domain Eukaryota; kingdom Metazoa; phylum Chordata; class Amphibia; order Anura; family Bombinatoridae; genus Bombina; species Bombina bombina. The sequence continues at coordinate 314,950,286 of NC_069501.1, forward strand.
AGACCCTTTGATTTTCTTCTAAATCTTTCTTCTGAAGTCAGTGGTCCTTGCATAAAGCCTATATCCATAGGTTCGGGAACACTTGAAGAAGAACTAGTTGATGGAGGATGGAGGGCTCTCTTGTAAGCGGAGTCCCCAGGTTGGCGTTCAGACTTCCTTTCGCGGAGTCGTCTATCAATTTGCATGGAGAGCTTCATGAGGCCATCTAAGGTGTCAGGGAGATCTGTACGGGCAAGCTCATCTTTAACTGCCTCTGAGAGCCCAAGACGAAATTGGTTCCTTAAGGCAATCACGTTCCATTGAGAATCAATGGCATGTTGTTTTAGTTTACGCATCTTACTTTCTGCAGTCAGTTGTAAGTTAGAGTCTGAGTAAAGTTCATCCATGACAGCTAAGAAGGACTGTAAGGAAGATAGAATAGGATCGTTGTTTTCAAATAGGGTGTCAGCCCAGATACGGGGTTCACCCCATAGGTAGGAGATCATAGAAAGGACTTTAACCTTATCATTAGGATAGGTGTGAGGTTTTAAATTGAAGGTGAGGAGGCATGCATTCCTATATTGGCAATATAGACTCCTATCTCCATTGAACAAATCAGGTGCTGCAATCTGTGGTTCAACTATAGATTCAGCACTTTTTCCTTTAAGGGGAGTGGGGTCTTTTATAATCTTTCTTAAAGTCTCATTTTCAACCTTTAGATCCCTAAGGCCTTGAGTGAGTTCATCCACTCTCTTGGAGAGATTGTAAACGAATTGGGGCAACTCTGCTGGATCCATTTTTTATGGGCTTAATTATTCTGTAATGCTGCTGAGCTAGATGGTTATGGATCACAACTGCAGAGTAAAATCAAATAATATATTTGTATCACTTTGGCAATGGACTATTGTACAGCATAGACCAGGCTGCTTACAGTGAAGAAATTTAATCTAAAATAATTAAATTGCAGAATAAGGTTTAACTTCTTATAATGAAAAGAAAGTCTGAGTTGCTGTTATAGGTCACAACAAAACAATAACCTTTGGTTAGGGTATGGAGGAGAAACAAATAGCAAACCAATACTTATTTGTTGGAGGTTAAAGTTCATTCAGCTCATTTAAAGTAAGAAACAAGTTGATAAGCCACAGTGCGAGTGAGTTGTCACAAATGCAGTTAGCATAAACTGAATGGAGACCGCAATAGTTAACTCAGTCCACAAGGTTGCTTGTCAGGATTGCGGTGAGTAAAACGATAATGTATAGTACTAGACAGCGTTAAATTGTACACAGCAGTTGTATGTTGTTTAAGGCTTACCCCCAGCCAGCCGTAGATGTCAAACTGAAGTGGAGCGGCTTATCTAGCTTCCTGCTGTATGTTCCGTAGCAAGCTGTGTGAGCTGCGATTGCGCTCAGTTGCGGCAGTTGGGGGGAGGAGACCGGGAAGACTGGAGCACTTCAGAGCCTTAGTGATTGCGAGACTTGCACAGGAAAAGTGAAACAAGCATACAGCAGCTGCAGGTAGGAGAGTTATAGCATAAACGCTGAATAATAAAAAGTCTCTTGATTGTTGAAAAGGTGCGGTTGTAACCGTGATGGCAGAGCTTGGCTTGTAATCACTCCCAGGGAGCAGACACGCTCCGGTTTAGGTAGAAAGTTGGAGTAGCTTGATATGAGAAGCACAACAATTAGGTATGTCAGGCCTCAGATGCAGCCTAAAGTTTTAATAATTAAGCACCTGTCTGCAGTCAGGTGATGCCTTAAGTACAGGTAAGCCTGAGTCAGGTGTCAGGGAAAAGGTGAAAACAAAAACACGGAGTGGAATCCTTACAGCCTTTTGTGAAAAGAAATTTTGGCCGGGTACCTTCAACTGTGGTGTCCCAATAGATACAAATTTTTTGAACGCCTCAGACTCCACCAGCTTGTATGGTCAAAGCTGGCCGGCTAAGAGTTCAGACAAGCCAGCTGTCAGACGCTGGGCAAGGGGGTGACTTTGGGAAATTGGCTTCTTACACTCAAACATGTCCTTGACAGACACCTGACTGTGGGCAGATGACCAGGAACTGCTACGTAAGAGAGACTCAGTGGAGGATGGTTGAGAGGGGGCAAGGAGTACAGCAGTGGTTGACGTGGCTGAAGATGCTGGACCAGGAGGAGGATGGCGGCTTTGAGTTTGTGTGCTGCTTCAACTCATGTGTTCATCCCATCTGCGTTTGTGATGTGAGACCATGTGCCTTCGCAAAGCAGTTGTACCTAGGTGGGTGTTGGACTTCCCACGACTCAGTTTCTTTTGGCACAGGTTGCAAATGGCATTGCTCTTGTCAGAGGCAGGCAGACAAAAAAAATGCCACACTGCTGAGCTCTGCGATGACGGCATTCTGATGGTGGCAACAGCATGCGTTGATTGGCGTGCTGTCTGGCTGACCCCGGGTGCCGATGTATGCTGTCTGACTGTGTCACTATCTCCTTGCGACGACCTCCCCCTGCTTCCAACTCGTCTCCTCCTCTCTATCTCCCCATCTGAACTTTCCCCCTCTTCTTCTTCTCTTCTAGTGGGCACCCAAGTGACATCCATGGACGCATCATCAACCACTTCACTTGTATCTGACAAATCAACAAAGGAAGCAGCAGCGGGTACAACATCACCATCATCATCACACCCTACGTCCATGTCTGTAATGCTGCCTGACTGAGACATATCACTGTTATCTACATCCTCTGTCAATGATGGTTGCGCATCACTCATTTCTTCCAACTGATGTGTCAATAACTCCTCTGACAGATGAAGTGAAGCGGCTGTGGTACTAGTGTTGGTGGTGGCGGCAAGTGGGCAAGTGGCACTGGTCACTTGAGAGGTGCCCGAAGCTAAGCTGGAGGTGGATGGTGCATCAAAGTTCTGAGCGGAAGCTGTAGAAGATTGGGTGTCCTGTGTTAGCCAGTCAACTAGGTCCTCCTCAGAACTTTTCGCGTTAATGGCACTTGGCCTCTGAACACTGTGCATTATTGTAGGGTCAAAGGGAATCACAGCACCTCGACCACGACGGCACCTGTGGGGTGGCCTGCCTCTGCCTGTCATTTTTTTTTTTAAATGTAGACTTACACTACTATTAAACAAAATATGAGTGGTGCCACTGGGCAAGTGGGCTCAGTATACGCTGTGAGCCGGACACTGAAAACCAGACTGATGTTTCACAATCCAAAAAGTTTATTTTTTTTAAATGTACACTTACACTACTATTAAACAAGATATGAGTGGTGGCACTGGGCAAGTGGGCACAGTATACGCTGTGAGCCTGACACAAAAAAGCAGACTGATGTTTCACAGTCAAAAATGTTTATTTTTTAAATATTTACACTACTGTTACAACAGATATGAGTGGTGGCACTAGTTGGCAAGTGGGCCTAGCACACACGCTGGCAGGCAGGCAACTGCAATTAGATTATACTAGCAGACTGATGTTTCACAGTAAAAAAAGTTATTGTTTTTAATTTTTACACTACTGTTATAACAAATATGATTGGTGGCACTAGTTGGCAAGTGGACCTGGCACACATGCTGGCAGGGAGGCAACTGCATTTAGATTACACTAGCTGACTGATGTTTCACAGTCAAAAAAATTTTTTAAAATATTTACACTACTGTTACAACAAATATGAGTGGTGCCACTAACTTGGCAAGTGGGCCTGGCACACACGCTGGCAGGCAGGCAACTTCAATTAGATTACACTAGCAGACTGATGTTTCACCGTCAAAAAAGTTTTTTTTTTTAATATTTACAATACTGTTATAACAAATATGATTGGTGGCACTAGTTGGCAAGTGGGCCTGGCACACACGCTGGCAGGCAGGCAACTGCAATTAGATTGCACTAGCAGACTGATGTTTCACAGTCAAAAAGTTTTTTTAAAAAATATTTACACTACTGTTACAACAAATATGAGTGGTGCCACTAACTTGGCAAGTGGGCCTGGCACACACGCTGGCAGGCAGGCAACTGCAATTAGATTGCCCTAGCAGACTGATGTTTCACAGTCAAAAAAGTTTTTTTTAAAATATTTACAATACTGTTATAACAAATATGATTGGTGGCACTAGTTGGCAAGTGGGCCTGGCACACACGCTGGCAGTCAGGCAACTGCAATTAGATTGCACTAGCAGACTGATGTTTCACAGTCAAAAAAGTTTTTTTTTTAAATATTTACACTACTGTTACAACAAATTTGAGTGGTGCCACTAACTTGGCAAGTGGGCCTGGCACACACGCTGGCAGGCAGGCAGGCAACTTCAATTAGATTACACTAGCAGACTGATGTTTCACAGTCAAAAAAGTTTTTTTTTAAATATTTACACTACTGTTATAACAAATATGATTCGTGGCACTAGTTGGAAAGTGGGCCTGGCACACACGCTGGCAGACAGGCAACTGCAATTAACACTAGCAGACTGATGTAAAAGTTTTTTTTTTTTTTTAAATTACACTAATGTTACAACAGATATGAGTGGTGGCACTGAGGATGAAAGTAGGCACAGTATATGCTGTGAGCCTGACACACAGGCTGGCACTAGTGGCAGGCTGGCCTGGCAACTAAAATTAAATAACACTAGCAGACTGATGTAAAAGTTTTTTTTTTTTTAAATTACACTAATGTTACACCAGATATGAGTGGTGGCACTGAGGCTGGCAGTGGCAGGCTGGCCTGGCAACTGAAATTAGATTACACTAGCAGACTGATGTAAAAGTTTTTTTTTAAACAATTTACACTAATGTTACACCAGATATGAGTGGTGGCACAGAGCAATTAGGCACAGTATATGCTGTGAGACTGATACACAGGCCAGCTGGCAACTGAAATTAGATTACACTAGCAAACTGATGTAAAAGTTTTTTTTTTTAAATTTACACTAATGTTACACCAGATATGAGTGGTGGCAGTGAGCAAGTAGGCACAGTATATTCTGTGAGCCTCACACACAGGCTGAGAGGCAGGCAAATGCAATTAGATTACAAAAAAAAAAAAAAAAAAAAAACGACTGAAGTTCTAGCCCTAAAAATGGCTTTTTGGGGTGCTGTCCTTGCAGCAGAGATCAGATGAGTCCTTCAGGACTGTAGTGGACACTGAATACATTAGCCTAGCTATCAATTTCCCTAAAAAAATCAGCAGCAGCAGCACTATCACTCTTCTCACTAAGAATGCAGGATCAGAATGAATATAAAATGGCTGCTGCCCAGGAGCTGGGAGGGTCTGGGAGGGAGTGTCTGTTGCTGATTGGCTGAAATGTGTCTGCAGACTGTGAGATACAGGGTCAAAGTTTACTCAATGATGACGAATATGAATCGGATTGAACATCGCATATGCTCGCCCGCCGCGGCGAACGCGAACAAGCTAAGATTGCTGGGAACTGTTCTCCGGCGAACTGTTCGCGACATCACTAGTTGGGTGGTGGGTTTTACTGTAGGGGGTTATTTGTGTTTTTTTTACAGGTAAAAGAGCTGTTTAACTTAGAGCAATGCCCTACAAAAGGCCCTTTTAAGGGCTTATGGTAGTTTATTGTGGGCTAGGTTTTTTTTTTATTTTGGGTGGGATATTTTTATAGGACTATTAGATTAGGTATAATTCTATTTTATTTTTGATAATTTTGTTTGTTATTTTTTCATAATTTAGTGTTTGTTATTTTTTGTAATTTAGTATTTTTTATTATTTAGATACTTTGTAATTTTCTAGAGTAGTGTTAGGATTTTTTTTTAATATGTATTTTAGTTTTTTTCAATTGGTAGTTAGTTTAATTTTAGTTTAATTGTTAGTTTAAACTTAGTTTTTTTTAATTTGACAGGTAAATGTTATTTTAATTTTAGATAGGGAAATTGTAATTTTAATCTAAAGTTAAGGGGGCATTAGGTTTAGGGGTTACTAGTTAAAATTAGTTTATTGTGATGTGGGGGGCTTTCAATTTAGGGGTTAATAGTTTAATTTAGTATATTTTTATTTTAAATGTGTGGGACTGACGTTGCATTACAGGCTAAAAGGCTTGCAGTACAGTTATACCGACAAGACTTATGATGGCTGCGGTGCTGTTTTAATGCTGAAATTACCATTTTTTCAGCGTTAAAACCTGAACGCAAAACTTGTAATCTAGGTGTCTGTTTTTTGTTTGTATATTTTTGTATCATACATTATATGTCATTAAAATGAATATTGTTTTTGGACTGTATTTCATGTTTTACACTTGGGTCCTTGCATAGGATTGATTTTTTTTATATATATTAATTAACATATTTTTAACCATCATCTAAATCCCAATTAGACATTCCCACTTGGAGGTTGATTCTCTCACTTAAAGGGACACTGAACCCAAATGTTTTCTTTTGTGGTTCAGATAGAGCAGGCAATTTTAAACAACTTTCTAATTTACTCCTATTATCAATTGTTCTTTATTCTTTTGCTTTCTTTATTTGAAAAAGAAGGCATCTAAGCAATTTTTTTGGTTCTAGACCATGGAAAGCACTTGTTTATTGGTAGGTAAATTTACCCACCAATCAGCAAGAACAACACAGGTTGTTCAATGAAAATGGGCCGGCATCTAAACTAACATTCTTGCATTTCAAATAAAGATACCAAGAGAATGAAAAGAATTTGATAATAGGAGTAAATTAAAAAATTGCTTACAATTGCATGCTTTATCTGAATCATGATAGAAAAAAAATGGGTTCAGTTTCCCTTTAATAGATATGTGGACAAGGTCTGTAACAGGCAATTAGGTTTTGTAGACGTTGGAAAATGGATATCTGTTGGAGTCAAGTCCTTCCATTCCATATTTTGTGTCCTTCTCCTTCCTAACAGATTCAGACAAAAACCTAGCAGTGTACAAGTTTGTCAACAACTTACTTTATGACAAAATTATTCAGAAACATTATCTGGGATTTTATTTACTTTTTCTGGTCAAGAAGACAGCTGTTAAATAGCTCAATATTTATCTGGAAATTTGAAAAATCAATCTAGTTGTCTGAGTTTAATCTAATTTCAAGATATATCATCTTGCAAATACCTGATGTAAAGTGTTAAGGTAGAGCATAGACCTGCTATTCCTTTGAGACGTAGAGACAGTGTTCTCCTGAGCACAGATACATGCCTTGTACTTCACTACATTCGGTTTTGTGTGTTTGTATCTTCTAACAGCACCACTACATAATCATAGATAAAATAATCACTCTTTTTATCTATTTTGACTGACTCCCCTATCCTCAAATGTTATACATAATACCTAATTATCAGCCAAGGAGGATACCCAAAGGATGAGTTAGGTGTTCTTCTAGAAAACTGAAGGAAGGCTACACCAGCTGACAAGACTGATGGCAAAAAAGTATATCATATGAGGGATATGAATGCACTCTCAACACCGGCTACTATTTTAAAAGTGCAGTGAATACTAAACAAAATATTAGACATAATGAAGTATTGAAAGAAAAGATGTCTGTAACTAATATTCAGATGTATTTTCAAGTTATATTAGTTGGTTAAATAATGAATAGATAAGCCAATTAGATACAGATATAAATGAATAACTAGATTACGCAGATATTTGTTATGTAAATATAGCACTTAGTATTGGGAAGTCTGGAGTTTGCATTTACTTTTCTCACAGAATTTGGAAAGTCCAATGTTTTCAAACTTAAATGACAGGAAAATGGGAAAAAATAAATAATGCAAGCATTCCTCAAATTGTCTTACTATGCATTATTAGACAATTTACATTAGTCGAAAAGTGTTGAATGTCCCTTTAAAGCCACATTATAAATTAGTTAATCTGCGTACAAAAGTTATTAGCTACAAAAGGGCTCCATTTATCAAAGGTCAGGCAGACGAGGTTCTCAGTTAGCATTGCACATTTTGCTGATTGTGCAATGTCGACCCCTGCTTGTGCGCAGCCAATCAGGGGGCCATCAATGATATTGATCCAATCGGATAGCTTAAATAGCAGCAACTAGCGTTTCATGTTCGCTCTGAGTGAGTCTGAAATGCTGGGGCTTGGAAGCAGCTATCGCTGCTTGTTAAATAGAGCCCAAAATAAAGATTATTTTCTATTGATTACACCTTGCAAAATGTAAATACACATTTTGTAAACATGCATTACGTTAACTAAAGTGGAATTTTCAAGTTTCATCATTATGCATTAGTGTTATGTTGATTGCAGCAATGCTAGATTTCATCTTAAAATTATTGGGGCCTTTATTTTAATCAAGCAAACACGTTACACCCAGTAGCTAGGCAACTTTTTTTTATTTTGATAGCACTAACGAAAATTCTCTAATTAATAAATATTGATACATTAGCAGTTGTAACCCACATTGGCTTTAGTATGCTGCACCAAGTTTAATTGTATAGATTCCGTAATATAAATAGAAGTTTATAACATTTATTTGTTTTTATTCCACAAACATTTTTCATTTATGCCTGCCACACAAAAAAGGTACTCTTGGTGGCAGTACAATTCTAATCATTGGCAAAACAATACAAATGTTTCACTAAACCTGTTATGTGCCTTTGTAACTGTGCAGATGTACAAACTCATGCAAGCAACTTCCCTAGTAGTTAAATGATCATATATTGTTATATTGCATAGACAAATAGAAATAATAGGATTTGAGCTAACAAAAGATGTGGATTATTAAGGATGAATCATTTTATCTAATTGCAAAACAACATTCAGAAAGAATGTTATTTGGAATGTATGAAACACAAATATCCTCATATAATACTTTCACTAAGACTAGTTTCTATGCTATTCGGCCTTGTTAATGGAAAAAGTGTGCACAATTCAGGTCCTGGTTTAACCCCTTAATGACCGCAGCACTTTTCCATTTTCTGTCCGTTTGGGACCAAGGCTATTTTTACATTTCTGCGGTGTTTGTGTTTAGCTGTAATTTTCCTCTTACTCATTTACTGTACCCACACATATTATATACCGTTTTTCTCGCCATTAAGTGGACTTTCTAAAGATACCATTATTTTCATCAATTTACTAAAAAAAAATTATATAATATGAGGAAAAAATGGAAAAAAACACACTTTTTCTAACTTTGACCACCAAAATCTGTTACACATCTACAACCACCAAAAAACACCCATGCTAAATAGTTTCTAAATTTTGTCCTGAGTTTAGAAATGCCCAATGTTTATAGGTTCTTTGCTTTTTTTGCAAGTTATAGGGCCATAAATACAAGTAGCACTTTGCTATTTCCAAACCCCTTTTTTTCAAAATTAGCGCTAGTTACATTGGAACACTGATATCTTTCAGCAATCCCTGAATATCCATTGACATGTATATATTTTTTTTTAGAAGACACCCCAAAGTATTGATCTAGGCCCATTTTGGTATATTTCATGCCACCATTTCACCGCCAAATGCAATCAAATAAAGAAAACCGTTCACTTTTTCACAATTTTTTTCACAAACTTTAGGTTTCTCACTGAAATTATTTACAAACAACTTTGGCGTTGCTTTTTGGTAATTAGAAGGCCGCTAAATGCGGCTGCGCATCACACATGTATTATGTCTAGCAGTGAAGGGGTTAATTAGGTAGCTTGTAGGGAGCTTGCAGGGTTAATTTTAGCTTTAGTGTAGAGATCAGCCTCCCACCTGACACATCACACCCCCTGATCCCTCCCAAACAGCTCCCTTCCCTCCCCCACCCCACAATTGTCCCCGCCATCTTAAGTACTGGCAGAATGTCTGCCAGTACAAAAATAAAGGGAATCTTTGTTTTTGTTTTTAAAAAAATGTATAGCATATTTACATATGCTGCTGTTTAGGATCCCCCTTAGCCCCCAACCTCCTTGATCCCCCCTCAAACATCTCTCTAACCATCCCCCTTTGCCTTTTTGGGGGCCATCTTGGGTACTGGCAGCTATCTGCCAGTACCCAATTTGCAGAAAAAAAGTTTTTTTTTTTTATTTTTTACCAGTTTTTTTTCTGTAGTGTAGCTTCCCTCCCACATACCAACCCAACACCCCCTGATTTTGCTTTTTATTTTTATTATTATTAGGTTTTAGAACCTTGATTAGCAAATCCTATGGTGCATATTTTCTGTAGTGTAGCGGTTCCCACCTGCTCCCTCCCGTGCACGCGCCCGCCCCCTCCCAGGCATGCCCCCGCGCATCCCTGCCCCCGATCCCGCCCCCCTCCACATCACTGGGCCCATCGATGGCCGCCACCCACCTCCCACGTCGGCTCCCACCCACCAACGATACCGGCCATCGATCTCCGGTGCAGAGAGAGGCACAGAGTGGCTCTCTCTGCATCGGATGGCCATACATGGTTATTGCAGGATGCCTCCATATCGAGGCATCACTGCAATAACCGTAAAGCAGCTGGAAGCGAGCAGGATCGCTTCCAGCTGCTTTCCACACCGAGGACGTGCAGGGTACGTCCTCAGGCGTTAACTGCCTTTTTTTTGAGGACGTACCCTGCACGTCCTCGGTCATTAAGGGGTTAAAACAGATTATTTTTTTCATACAATACTTTTAGCCAAAACAGCCAATAGGATGAGAGCTACTGAAATCCTATTGGCTGTTCAAATCAGCCAATAGGATTTCAGTAGCTCTTATCCTATTGGCTGATTTGAATTTGAAGAATCAAATCAGCCAATAGCAATGCAAGGTTTACCATTTTGAAACGGCTACCTTGCATTCAACTTCAGTGTACGGCGGTGACCGTATGAAGGGGACGCTCCTGCAGAATGTCTTCGCAGTCCAGGATAGCTCTGCTCCACGCCTCCAGGATGAAGATAGAAGACGTCCCCGAGATGGATGAAGGTGTCGCCACCTGGATGAAGACTTCTTGCTGCCTTGATGAAGAAGGATATCCGGACTTCAGGAACTGTGAGTAGATTTTCTGGGGTTAGTGTTAGGTTGTTTTTTTATTTTTTGGGGTGTTTTTTTTTTTTAGATTAGGGATGGGCACTTGTAAAATAGCTGAATGCCCTTTTAAGGGCAGTAAAAGAGCTGAATGCCCATACAAATGCCCATTTAGGGGCAATAGGTATTTTAGGATTTTTTAGAATTAGGTTTTTTATTTTGGGGGGTTGGTTGGGTGGGTGGGTGGGGGTTTTACTTTTAGGGAGGACTTAGTAATTTTAGTTAAAAAAAGCTGTTGAACTTAGGGCAATGCCCTACAAAAGGCCCTTTTACTGGTAGTTTATTGTAGGTTAAGGGGTGATTTTATTCTGGGGGGCTTTTTATTTTTTAGGGCTTTTAGATTAGGCGTAATTGTTTTTATTTTTTATAATTGTGTTTATTATTTTTTGTAAGCTTAGAGTTTTTTTATTTTTCCTAATTTAGTGTTTATTATTTTTTGAAATTTTAGATTTTTTTTAAAAAAATTCGTAGTGTTAGTTTTTTTAAATTTGTAATTTAGATTTTTTAATTGGTAGTTTTTTTTAAATTTTATTAGAATAGTTATGTTAGGGTTATTTATAGTTTAACTTAGATTTTTTTTTTATTTCGCAGGTAAGTTTTTATTTATTTTAGATAGTTATATTATAATTTTAATTTAAAGTTAGAGGGGTGTTAGGTTTAGGGGATAATAGTTTAATTTAGTGTTTTGCAATGTGTTTGCAATTAGTTTAGTTTAGTTGTAGGATTAGTTTAGTAGTTATGATGTGGGGGGCTGGAGGTTTAGGGGTTAATACTTTATTATAGTGTTGGGGATATGGGGGGTCCACAGTTTAGGGGTTAATAACTTTTATAAGTGTCGGTGACGTCAGAGAGTGGTAGAATAGGGGTTAATCATTTTTATTAGTGTCGGCAATGTCGGGGAGTGGTGGAATAGGGGTTAATAACTTTATTTTGTGTCTGCTATGTCGGGGCGTGGCGGACTAGGAGTGTTTAGACTAGGGCCTCTATTTATCAAGGTCTCTCGGACCTGATCCGACAGTGCGGATCAGGTACGACAGACATCGCTGAATACGCCGAGCAATACCCTTGCCGTATTCAGCATGTTGTGAGCTGCTGGTGCAACGTCTCCCCCTGCAGACTCGCGGCCAATAGGCCACCAGTAGGGGGTGTCAATCAACCCGATCGTATTCGATCGGGTTGAATTCCAGCGATGTCTGTCCGCCTGCTCAGAGCAGGCGGACAGGATATGGAGCAGCGATCTTTGTGACCGCTGCTTCATAACTGTTGTTTCTGGCGAGCCTGTAGGTGCTTGATAAATATGCCCCTAGGGGTTTATGTTAGGGTGTTAGGTTTAAACGTAACTTTCTTTTCCCCATAGACATCAATTGGGTTGCGTTATGGCGATCTCCATTCCACGATCACAGGTGTTAGTTATTTCTCTAACACTCTTTCCCCATTGATGTCTATGGGGGAAAGCATTCACGAGCATGTAAATTCAGCCCTTGGCTTTTGTGCGGTATGGAACTTAAAGGGACACTAAACCCAAAATGTTACTTTCATGATTCAGATAGATAATACAAATTTAAACAACAATCCAATTTACTTCTTTTATTTATTTTGCTTCATTTTTTTTTAGATATCCTTAGTTGAAGAAAAAGCAATGCACATGGCTGAACCAATCACCTGAATCTTATATGTGCAGCAACCAATCAGCAGCTACTGAGCCTATCTAGATATGCTTTTCAGCAAAAAATATTAAGAGAATAAAACACATTAGATAATAGAAGTAAATTAGAAAGTTGTTTAAAATTGCATGCTCTTTCTAAATCATGAAAGAAAACATGTGGGTTTCATGTCCCTTTAACGCACGATAACGCACAGCACAAGGAGGCTTTTCAGTAACTCGTAATGGCAGGGATATGGAGAGTGCAATAACGCAATTTTTTGGCGTTAGTTTTGCACCCTGTTTTGCGTAAAACTCTAGGTGATCTAGGTGATTGTTTGCAAACTTTAAGATATCAATGGTAAAGAAGCCTAAAGAAGCGTATTTTTCCTCTTTTACACCTAGTTGAGAATGTTTGAGGCTTTAATGACAGCACCTGACAGTGTTTTACTTGTTTCCACCTTGAATGGAAAAGGATGTCAAATTTAAATTTTTGGCTTCTATTATTTTCTATGAGGCATATGATTTTATTTTGTAGTGGGACCCCTGCTGACAGTTATGATAGAAAACTCACCTTTGAAAACTGTCTGTAAGCATAATGCCTTCCAACATAGCTTTTTTTTTTTTTTTGGTTTTGTGAGCTCACGCAAACTCAATTGCAGCTCAATGGAAATTAGCCCTAAGTGTAATTTAAGTAGGAACCATCCATCTAGTGCCACCTTGAAACCCATTTGCTGTTTTATGTTGGTTGGATGGTACAAGAAAATGAATCACACTTAAAGACTAGGCTATGGACAAGGAGGATACACAAACTGTTCATATCCAGAACTTGGGGTGCTTTTTATGTATTTGCATTCTGAAAAATATTTGTGAAATATAAACCATTGCAATTATTTATATTGTATTGTATGGGGATAAGAACGATACATTTAAATAGAAGCATAAATTGGTTTAATTAGTTAAGTGGGGGGAAAAGTTTTCCCCATCAATACAAAATCAATCACCATGCTTTATTTTCTCATTAACTGTGTAGGTTTTTATCACTGTATAAGCTTTGCTAAACTCCCATTAAAAGCCCTCTTGTGAAATGTTTTCCTATCTGCTTGTCTTTCTTTGCCTGCCTATCTACCTCTCTTACCCTCTCTTTTTGGCCTTGATGATCAAAGCATTGTGGTAATGGTGATATATATTTAAAAAAAAGGATTCATCACAGGATCGAGATTTCCTGTGAAATTTTCAAAAAGGCTGAAATCAGTGTTTGAAAGAAGTCTCGCCGAGAAGCATTTTACTGAACATTTCCATGGGTGGTGATGCTTTTCTGATACTGGCGATATTTTCCAAACAGCATCGCCACCCACATTAAAGATGTAATGTAAAGTATACCTTTCACACATGTTAGACATGCACATTGTATAATTTGTGCATTCCGTACACAACCAAATAAATGAACAGCAGCCTACACAAAATAAAAGGATAAAGAAAGAATGTATTTATAAAAATCTTTAATATATTCATGTTTTTGTTATTCTTTTAATGGAAGAAGAGCCTCTCAATAAACCCGCTAAACAGCCCTACACTATTAACCCCATAACCCCCATTGCAAACTGACCCTATTATACTATTAACACCTAAAGTGCCATAACCCCCATTGCAATCTAACTCCACTTCACTATTAACCCCAACACAAACTAACTTCACTAGACCATTAACCCATAAAGCACCATAAGCCCCATTGCAAACTAACCCCAGTAGACTATTAACCCATAGAGTGCCATAACCCCCATCGCACATTGAACCCACTACACTATTTACCCCCTAGCTGCTAAACCTTCTAGAGCCCTAACCTAAAGATAAAGCCCACACCACAAAGTATACAATAAAAAAACTAACAATAGTAAACATCAACAACAAATATTTATTACCATCAGAAATATTATCTTTTCTTGATCCGTTGTAAATCCACAACACAAAAAGGTCTCCACAAAAAACAATAAAAAAGGTAATCAAGGAAAAGAAAAAGAAAAGCAAAAGGTCCTCTTTTTTTTGATCTGTCCAAATCCACAACACGAAAGGGTAATCCATACAAAGAAATTCAGGAAAAAAAATCCACCAAAAAAAAGTGATTTAAAAATGTTGTATTCGGTTTTTTTTTTGTATGTTTTTTTTTTGAAGATTTCTTGTTCGTGAAATTAATATGTCATATAAGACAATAACAAGTAGCCACAACTAAATATTTTAAAAATTATATTTTTTACATAAAGGCAACCCTGGAATAAGAATTGCCTAAAGGGGCTTTTGACCCCACTAAAGCTACCGAGTGGGGTGGTGCTGGGAGTGGTAGGAAGAGATAAAAGGGTGGGACAGCAGAAGCTGTTAGCAGTTAGCGGGAAAAAATCTAAGAAGGAAGAGAGCTTACCATGGAGGTGCAGACATTATTGGAAAGGGTGCAGGAGCTGGTACTGTTGTGAGGTGTAGAGTGGATGCAACAGATTGATGATGGGGGTACAGGCAGCGGTGCTGGAGGTGCAGATACGGTGGGTGGTGGTGAAGAACAGGCAGTGTTGTCATTGAGGCCTGTGAGGAGGTCCTGCCCACCTGAATGGCTTAGCCCATCTATCGGGATCAGGAGAGACTCTGGGAGCAGGAGGTGTGATAAAGGGAGGCTCTCGGGAGGTGCGAACAGGACCAGAGGCTGGCTGGAGTGATCGGGCTCCGTGTTGAGTGACAGTGGGAGGAGGCAGCGGTCCAGGACGAGTGACATCGGTGGTGAGGAGCAGACAATAACGCTGGAAACGTGAGGTGCAGCAAGTCAGTTGGCAGGAGCAGTAATGGTGCAGGTGTGGGGCCTGGAACTCAGAGGGGAGGAACGCTGGTCGGAGCAGTGGTGCATACGGCTCAGGGGAGTCCTAGTTATCAGAGGTTTGAAGGGGCAGGAGCAGGGGCAGATACGGCTCAAGGGAGCCTTAGGAATCAGCGGGGGACATTGTCACTGGAGCAGCTTCTGAGGCTGGACCTGTGACCGCAAACCAGGTAGGGGACTTGGCTGCATTGTCTCAGATTTTGAGATCTTTGGTATTGGTTAGAGGGGATGAGAGGGCTGGGAGGCCTGAGAGGGGGGGGGGTTATGTAGAGAGGGGAGTTAGGGTGGATAATAGGGTGGACAGGAACTAAGTGATGGGAAACAGGGCCCTTCATCCTTTCAGTCTCAGGTATGGTCCAGAGAAAGGAGGAGACAGGAGAGCAGGAGCAGGATTCCAGTATCACAATGGCTGGTAAGATCCCGGTCACCTCTGGTTTCCCACAGTCAGCAGGTGTCGGGAAGGTCGCCAACTTGGGGCACGTTGGATGGTAATTCTGATAGGAGGGGTCTGAATGGAAGGTCGAGGTCTCCAGAGAATAGGAGGAGTATGGAGCAAACAAGTTCCTGAGGGAGAAGATGGGAACAAGGAGTGGAGGCCAGCAAGAGAGGAAGTGGATCTGGATTGAAGGCTGGTGAAGGAGTGAGGACCGTGCTGGGGCAGAAAGGTGAGAGGAACTCTAGAATTACAGTGCCTGGGGGGAGTACATCTGGGGAGAATAGGTGTGAGATTGTTTTGAAGAGTTTAAAAGAATTGGTGGCGCAGTTAGAGAAAGGAAAGAAGTGTGCAGGCATGGCTGGAGGTGGAAGCAGTACATCTGGGCACGGTAGTGTTTGGGTAACTTCGAGTGGATTGGCTACGGGTACTCCTCAGGAGTCGGTAGGTGCTAGTGTGGGTACGGCTGGTGGTAGTAGTTCTTCTTTGAAGATATGGGGGGAGTCTTTTAGGCACCCATGTTTATGCTTGGTGGGCCCTTTGGGAATCCACATTGCAAAAGAAGTTAAGGAAAAGTTTTGGAAGAGGGAGTTTGTGGAGATTTTCTCACTGCTTCACCTAGATCAATGTATTCATATCAAAGAGGATTCGAAAGGGGAGCTGGGTAAAAAGAAAGAGGAAGAAAGGAGGAAGATGTACCGGAAATTGCCTAAGACTTTGGCAAATTGGTCCAAGGCCTTTTGTATACAGGTATTGGCAAGTGTTATTGGTGAGAAAAATTCGGAATTGTGTTCGGCTTTATTTCATTACTTGGATGAGGTAGTGGGGGCTTGTCGTACTTATGGGGGTTTATCCTGGTGGAAGTATGATGAGCAATTTCATCAGCGGATGGTGGTGCATCACAAAATGAGATGGGACGATAGGGATATGGGGATATGGCTGGAGTTAATGACGCCATTGAGATCAGGGCAGTCCTTTCGGGGAGTTGGAACTAGTGGGGGAGTGGAATGGTGGCCGGCACAATGGCAGTGGCCCTTAGAAAGGGTCTCTGCTTTCAATTTAATGAAGGATCATGTAAGCTTGGAAATGCTTGGAAATACAAGCATGAATTTTCCTGCTGTGGGAGTACCCCCCCCCCCGGGTTCCATATGCTTTAAAATGAAAAAGGGATTCGGTTACTGTGAGGGTAGAAAGTCAGTATGGTAGGCAGGGATGCAGAGCTGTTGTTATCAGGGTTCAGTTTGGGTTTCTGCGTCCCCTTTGTTGAGGGTGGCAGTTCTGGGATTTCTGGTAACTTGAGGTCGGCGTCTGAATTTCCTGAGGTGGTGGCTGTAAAGTTGGAAAAAGAGGTGTCATAAGGAAGAATGACTGGTCCATTTATGGAGCCCCCTTTGGAGAATCTTAGGATTTCTCCATTGGGGGTTGTTCCAAAGAAGGTACCTGGGCAGTTCAGGATGATTTATCATTTATCTTTTCCAAAAGGATCTTTGGTAAATGATGGGATTGATCCTGAGTTGATGGCGGTGAGGTATGCATCCTTCAATCAGGCAATGGATTTGGTCAGGCATGCAGGCCATGAGGCCCTTTTGGCCATGGTTGATGAGAAGGTGGCTTTTAGGCTTCTGCCGGTTCACCCTGCGTGTCATCATCTGTTGGGTTGTTTCTTCCGAGATGCTTTCTTTGTGGATATATGTCTTCCGATGGGTTTCTCGATTTCATGCACCTTCGTTGAGAAGTTTAGCTGTTTTGTAGAGGGGGTCATAAAGCATCGATATGGGTTGTCCTCATTGATTCATTACTTAGATAACTTCTTGTTTGTGGGTCCGGTGAGATCGATGGTTTGTCAGACGTTGATGGATGTTTTCTTGGAGTTGGCTGGGGACTTTGGAATCCCAGTGACTTCAGAGAAGACTGAGGGCCCTTCTACAGTTCTAAGATTTCTTGTAATTTGTATTGACACAGAGTTGATGGAGTGTAGGTTACTGGAGGATAAGCTGTTGGGCTTGGCGGAGACAACTCGTGGGGCTTTAGCTAGAAAGAAACTTAAATTTTAGGAGATGCAGTCTCTGGTGGGGAAGCTGAACTCCGCATGTAGGATAATTCCATTGGGGAGGATCTTCTGTAGGAGATTATCTTTGGTGACTGTTGTGGTTAAGCTTACCCATTTTCGGATTTGCTTTTCTCAAAAGGTGAACAAGGATCTCAGGGTATGGAGGGCTTTTTTGGCCGAATTCAAAGGTAGATCTATAGTGCAGGCAATGGAGGTTTAGAATGAGGTTTTACATCTCTTTACAGATGCAGCTGGGGCACATGGCTTCTGGGTGATTTTTGGCTGTAAGTGGTATGTGGGAGCCTTGCCTTTAAATTGGGTTGAAGTGGGATTAAAAAAAAAACCTGGTTTTCCTAGAACTGTTTCCTTTAGTGGTGGCTTTCAAAGTGTGGGGCGAACTGCTTTGGAACAGGAAGGTGTTGTTTCATTCAGACAATATGGGCATGGTCCTTGCCATCAATTGTTTGTCTGCTAATTCTAAGCCAGTGGTCGGCCTGATCAAAATGTTTGTTCTGGAGTGCTTGAGACACAACGTGTGTTTTAGGGCAGTATATGTTCCTGGTGTGGAGAATGTTGTGGCTGACGCTCTTTCCCGTTTTCAGTGGCAGCGGTTTCGGGAGGTGGTGCCAGAGGTTGTGATGGAAGGAACTCCTTGCCCAGAAGATATGTGGCATCTGAGCTGCCAAAGATGCTGAGGTTAGCGGGGGGAGCTTTAGCTCCAGGAACGTTGAAAGCTTACGTGGTGGTTTGGTTGCAGTGGCTAGCTAGATTGGAAGACTTTGATGATTCTGTTGGAGGTGATTTGGTTCGTTTGTTGGATTTGGTTGAGGAGTGGAAATTGGATGGTTTGTCTTGTTACGTTATTTTGAGGAATGTGGCAGCCCTTTCGTTTTTGTTTAAACTGTTGGGTTGGGAGGATTTAACAAAAAAATTTGGTGTTCGAATGGCAGTTAAGGGAGTTGTAAAGGGGAAAAGGAGGCTGGATCGGAGGCTGCCTTTGTTTTTTTCTTTATTGCAGAAGGTGGTTTTATCTCTGCCGGTGGTCTGTTTTTCGCATTTTGAACAGTTGTTGTTTAGGGCAGCTTTTGTATTAGTGTTTTTTGGGGCTTTTAGGGTATCAGAATTGGTTGGGGCTAATCGAAAGGATAGAGGTGATCTGCAGAGACGGGATGTGGTAGGTAATTATTCTGTGTTATTGATATGGCTAGGCAAGTCTAAATGGATCAAGAAGGGAAGGAGAAATGGATTAGGCTGATGGAGTTTGGGGGGGGGTGCTGCCCTGTTACGGCAGTGAGGGAATTTTTGACAGTGCATAAGGGGTTTGGAGGAGGGCCATTGTTTGTGTGTGAGGATGGCTCATCGTTGTCACACTATCAATTTGGTGCAGTGTTAAGGAAAGTGCCTGGTGTGGATGGTAGTGAGTTTGGTTGCCATTCTTTTGGCATTGTGGCAGCGACTGAAGCACATGGGCTGGGTTTTAGTAAAAGCGTAGTTAAAGGGATTGGTAGGTGGCGCTCTAACTGCTATAAATTGTATATTAGACCAGGGTTGAAGTTATAGTTGTTTTTGTTTTGGCAGGTTCTCTTCACTGTTGTATAGTTGGCCACTCTTATATTTATTGAGCCAGAAAGACAGCAGCAGTGAAGGATGGAGGGACCCAGTTGAATTGCTCATTGGTTCAAGTAGTAATTAAATGGTTCGGGATCAGGTGGTGTGGAATGTAATTGATCGGGCCAGGTTGTTTCGGCTTCCTGACATATTGGTAGTTCATGCAGGGGGAAATGATCTGGGTTTCATGGCCCAGAAGGAGTTGGTCGATAGAATTAAGTGGGGTTTGGGGAGGTTGAAGGAATTGTTCCCCCATTTGTATTGTATGGTCTGATATTGAGTTCTGTTTAGAGGGATAATTAGCATGGGATGTGCGCAGGCTGGAGGCTTCCAGAAAGAAAGTAAATAGGATGGTGACTAGTTTTGTGGCGAAGTTGGGAGGTTTTGGAATTAGGCACATGGAATTTGAGGGGGAGTCTGGAAAATGTTTTTTCCTGAGAGATGGGGTGCACCTTAATGAAGTGGGTCTCCACCTGTTTAATTTTAACCTAAGCAAAGGGGTGAAAAAGGCCTTAGCCTTAAGTTATGAATTTAAGTTTATTAAGCTGGTACCTCCTCATGGAAGGGGAGAGTCTATTTACAGGGGGCATGCCTGGCTGAGGGCCTGTGGAAGGCACGTGATGTGTGTGGGAGCAAGCACCTCTATATAAAGTTAAAAGTTCTGGTTAATATTTAACTTATTGTTTTAATAAATGCGGGCTGCAGCCTTTTCACCCACTTCTCTGTCTGTGTCTTATTTATGGAACAAAGTAATGCACAATGTGGGGTCAAGGCAACCCCAGAATAAGAATTGCCTGAATGGGTTTTTGACCCCACTATAGCTATGGAGTGGGGTGGAGCTGGGAGTGGTAGAAAGAGATAAAAGGGTGAGAGAGTGTAAGCTGTTAGCAGTTAGAGGGAAAAAGCTGCCCTCCCTTTTTCTGTAGGTTGTTGTCGCAGCTGGTACCTCCTCATGGAAGGGGAGAGGTTATTTACAGGGGGCGTGCCTGGCTGAGGGCCTGTGGAAGGCACGTGATGTGTGTGGGGGCAAGCACCTCTATATAAAGTTAAAAGTTCTGGTTAATATTTAACTTATTGTTTTAATAATGCCTTTGCATCACTGGGAGTTTCTAATTTTCAAAACACTATCATACATGTTAGATAAATCTCTTCAGCCATATCAATCTCTCCAGCTTTTTAGTAGCGAGACTTCTCCTTTGTGAGAAATCTGTCTACAGTGAAACTTAATTTACTTATGTAATATTTGAACTGTTACTATACAGAAAACGTTTTTTGTTTTAGTAAACCCACAGTCTATGTTGTGTAAACATACCTTAAAGACAGCGCCCCCCCCCCCCCCACTGAGATCGGAGATGAGTGGCCATGTTTTTTGGACTTTTGCTGAATCTGTGATCTCTAGTATTTCCTATGACGCATCGTCACTCATCAGAACCCACGGATAGCGAGACTGGTGAGGCCAAAAGCCAACTTATCAAAAGCCTGACAATGTTTTGATCTTCAGGGCTTTTATATCTGTGTCTCCCTATCTGTGTCTCTCTTTATTTCTGATATAGCATCCAGAAGTAGCGTGAGAGCTTATCATCCTAACGAAAAGGAATATTCAGGATCAAGCACAAAGAAGGGAAGTCTCTGCCTTACTCCAGGAGACAAGAAGGACAGATCCATGGGGCATGTATATCCTTTACCTTCACGTGACACTTACCTCATTGTGATTGAGGTTTTTTAAAGTAAGTGGTCTATGTTTGGGGTTCTTATTGGAGATCTAGTCAAGAAATAAGTGATCATAATATACTTCAAACTGGACTGTTATGCATTATTCTTGCACCTGAGCCCTATAACTATTTATTTTTTGTTTAGGATTTTTTATCCTATACCTAGTGTTTGAAGGTGTTTTTGTTTATATTGTCATCTTTTTAGTTGCATTTTAGCGCTATTAGGTAAATCTGGTCTCCAGATTTAACATCTACTGGACACAATTAAAGCACTGATTCCTGCTGGTAACTATAGTGTGCATGTTTTTTGCCTAGCAACAGATTTGAGAGCTATTTTAAAAAAAAAAGCAATTGCCAATAAAACACAAAAAAACACAATTGCCAATAGCAGTTTTTATGAAAGGTGGTTTAAAGCAATAAATATCAATGAAATATTTATATTTAAAAGGTAAAAATCACAAATATAATGTTTGTGACTACTCTTAACTGCCTTTTAGAAAAGGCTGTATTTGCAATGTATATTTATTATAGGGTAAATATGATGGTGCACACACAAATATGTGTCTGTGTGTGTATAAATATATGTATATATATATATATATATATATATATATATATATATATATATATATATATATATATATATATATATTGTGCCAGCACCTCTAGTTTAATAAATGTCACAGTTCTATATACTGAGATAAAATATTGTGTGTCCTGTATAGGAGCACACTTCTCAGTATAGTGCACAGATAAGGGTGTTTAATTAATATGCATTTGAACAAGAGAAAATAGACCCTTATTTATCCAGCACTATGCTGGATAAATAAGGGTCTATTTTCTCTTGTTCAAATGTATATATATATATATATATATATATATATATATATATATATATATATATATATATATATATATATACAAGCACACACACAAACACATTAAAAGACAATTTAATTTTTAATTTGTTACAGTTACAAATCCGGGATACTAAAATCCAAACTTATTCTGAATTTCTAATTTTTAAATTATGCCCTTAACAGGGTATGGTGCTGGTCGTTAAAGGGACACTGTACCCAAATTTTTTCTTCGTGATTCAGATAGAGCATGACATTTTAAGCAACTTTCTAATTTACTCCTATTATAAAATGTTCTTCATTCTCTTGGTATCTTTATTTGAACTGCAAGAATGTAAGTTTAGATGCCGGCCCATTTTTGGGTTGTCCTTGCTGATTGGTGGATAAATTCATCCACCAATAAAAAAGTTCTATCCAGAGTACTGAAACAAACAAAAAATTTAGATGCCTTCTTTTTCAAATAAAGATAGAAAGAGAACAAAGAAAAATTGCTAATAAGAGTAAATTGGAAAGTTGCTTAAAATTGCATGCTCTATCTGAATCACAAAAGAAAAAAATTTGGGTTCAGTGTCCCTTTAAGCCTTTAAGAACCAGCATCATACCCATCACTGGAGGGTGGAGGGAGGGGCGGGAATGGGTGGGACCGCAATACTGCAGAATAATTTTCATACTGAGAGCGAGAGGGAGGGAAAGGGGGACCCTAGAGTGGAGATGGGGAATTGCAGGGGAGAGAAGATCGCTTGGAGGGGGATGTGGGGTGAATGAGGGGGAGGCAGCTACTCTACAGATTTTTTTTTAAAGTAAATAAAAAGATATATGTATAAAAAACAGGGTAGTGGCAGACAGCTGCCAGAACCTAAAATGGTGGACACTAGTTAGAGGGGGGAGGGTTAGAGAGCTTTTTGAGAGGGATAAGGAAGGTGGAAAGGTAAAGGGTTAAACCTACACTGCAGAAAATAATTATAATAAAAAAGGACTAAAACTTCACATTGGCAGACTGTCTGCCAGTACCTAAGATGGTGGGGACCAGTGGGGGGTGAGGAAGGGAAGAGAGCTGTTTAGGAAAGATCAGGTAGGGATCAGGGGGTGGGAGGGATCAGTTGGGAGGGTAATCTCTACACTACAGCTATACATAACTTTACAGCTTGCTAATTAACCCCATTGTCCCATTGCACTTTTATGATGAAAAGAACATATTTATATGCTTGACTTTTGTACATTATATTTTCAGTCACTATTCTATTCTATTTTGCTCCCTCTGCTTATTTCATATCTTAAGAAATTAGCAACACACAAAACTTTAGATACACATCCCCTAGTCTCTGTGCACATGTTAGCACACACCTACTTCCTGTACAGACCCCAGTCACTTTCCAGGGTTGTTATCAGAACCTATGAAGCCTGCTACCAAAGAAAAATAAATAGTTAATAAACTTAATAAAATTTACATTTTAATGTAGTATGTTTTTTGTCATGTTGTGAACTTGATGTAAGAGCATATAATATATAATTTATCCAATGATTGCGATAAGTGTTTTTTGTCCCTTTAAGGTTGTGTGTGCAGTGTGTGTCTGTCACTTTAAATAAGAATAAAAAAACATTCGTTTTCTGGCCATGAATGGAGCTCCACTATCCTACACCCTAAAAGATTTGAGGTTAGCTCCACCACTATCCTACACCCTAACAGATTTGAGGTTAGTTCCACCTCCCGTAGCCATATTTACCTTTCCTAATTTCCCTAATGAAACGTGTCCTAAACAGCTACATGCTGTGCTGACCAACTGCTGCACTATATGCAAAAAAACTCACTCATTTTGTGCAGCTTCTATCTATATCAAAACAACACAAAACGTTTACATAAAAAAAAAGAGAAATCCTTTCAATGCAAGCTGCTCACATACCGATTTTTGTAAAAAGAAAACCTGGAACAGAAAACCTGACAAATGAGGTTTAACATTTAACTATCCTGTGAACTTAAAGAGACAGTAAAGTCAAAATAAATGTTTATGATTCAGATAGAGCATGCAGTTTTAAACAACTCTCCAATTTACTTCTGTCATCCAATTTGCTTCCTTCTCTTGGTAACTTTTCTTGAAAAGCATTCCTAAGTTCAAGAACAGTAATGCACTACTGGGAGCTAGCTGCTGATTGGTGTCAGCACATAAATTACTCTTGCCTTTGATTCACTTGATGCATTTACGGCTAGATTTGGAGTTTGGCGGTAGATGGGGTGCGATAGCTACGCGTGGTTTATGTCTAATGCACGGCATTTTTTTACGCCGGTATTTAGAGTTGAAAAACAACCTTCTAACGATATTCCTAACGCGTGTATTTCACACGCGGAATCCTGCCCGCGTTAGACAGTCTCCCATATAGATCAATGGAAAAGCAAACAAACACGCTTTTTTCATCTAACACTCGATCTCGCAAGAAATACGCACAGCTCGGTCATATGACGCATACCACATAATGCACAACAATAACACGCCGCAAAAGTCACAACAACAATCACTAAACAAAGCACATAAGCATTACAAATTCAGAAGCAGGGGGAATTTTAAAAAAATAAAATACAGGGAATACGCATATCATTTAAGATGCGGAAATACGGAAAATAACAACAAGGAAAACAAAAATCACAATCATACACTAGCAAAATACTCGCATAAAATATTACTATATATTAGGAAAAACATACATATACAACACTTCACTAATACCACACCATCGCAAATTCACATTTAACCATAATACTATTGGTCAATGTTATAGAAAACGAGCACTATGACATCATCGCATTCTACACATTCCACAAATACTAACTCCAAATGAGCATGCGCAAATTCACACACCTAATACACATTGCACAAATAAGAAGTTAGAATAAAGCACACCTGAACACAATTTACAACGCAAACCGGTACATCATTAAACATTTACACAGGGTATATAAGCACCACACAAGCATGGCTTCTTTCACTGTGTTGCTGGTGGGTTTTTGGAGATTGGAGCTTAGAGATTTTGTGCATTATTGTGAGTCAGTTAGTGTTATCGTGAGTGAGTTAGTGGTTGTGTGAGTTAGAGAGTTAGTGGTAGTGTGAGTTAGAGAGTTAGTGCTAGTGTGAGTTAGTGAGTGACAGTTGGTTTGGGTGAGTGTGCGAGTGCTTTTTCTGTACACTTAACACATTTACACGCAAACACATTCAATACATACATACACTTATCAATAACACTACATACACTCCATACCCCATACCCTCTCATACTACACTCCATACCCCATTCCCTGTAGTCCCATTCCCTGTAATCCCATTTACTCTTATCCCATACCCCATACCCTAGTTACATTTAGTTTACATATGCTCCTTTTAGTCTTCTTCTTCATTTTGTTCATTTAAATACTCCTTACCCTCTTTTATTTATATCCCTTTCACACTTTCTGCACTTTTTTTGGTCTTTTTAGTTCTTTATTTTGACCCCCTTTCATTTGATCACACTCACTTTTTGTTTGCTTATTTGGGGTTTAGTTTAGGGAAGAGATGGAGGGCAGGCAGGGGAGAGGTAGAGGGGGAGGAGAGGGAGGGGGAGGGGGAGAGGAACAGGGCAGGAAGGGGGGCAGGAAGGGGGGCAGGAAGCAGGGGTGGAAGCGGTGGGTGGACCCAGCCACTTGGTTCAAGATGAACAAGTGGCTGGGCCCAGTGGCGGACAGAGTAGGGCTTCACAGTCCGGGAAACAGAGGTCATCGTCACAGGGAAGGCCAAGGCGACTAGGGAGGCGAGGTTTTCTATGGAGGAGAAGGAGGCCCTCGTAGAAGCCTATATGGCCAGGTATAGGAGGCTGCAGCATCAGAAGACCACCCCGACTGAGAAGAGGAAGCTCTGGCAGGAGATAAGAAATGCAGTCAATGCAGTGGGTGGCCGGAACAGAGATATGGACTCTATTAAACATCGCTACCGGGACTGCAAGATGGATCTTAAGAAAAAGTTAAGCCGGGAGGCCCAACATGCCACAGGAACCGGTGGCGGCCCTGTACTGGAAATCGATTACTGCCAATGGGAGGAAATGTTGTGTCCCAGCATCTCCGAGGTGGATATAGTCGGTATCGGAGGAATTGATACCGGGAACCTGCCATTCTCATCTGACGGTAAGCTCATTTAAGAATAAATTAACATACGAATGTATTTCAAGGGACACTATACCCAAACATTTCCTTTCATGATTAAGGTAGAGAAAACAATTTTAAAGAACATTCCAATTTACTAATATTACCGAATTTGATTCATTCTTTAGATATACTTTAATGAAGAAATAGCCATGCACACGGTGAACCAATCACAGGAGGCAGCTATATGCAGCTACCAATCAGCAGCTTCTAAGCATATCTAGATATGCTTTTCAGCAAAGAATATCCAGAGAATGAAGCAAATTAGATAAGAAAAGTACATTAGAAAGTTGATTATAATTGTATGCTTCTAAATCATGGAAGATAAAACATTGGGTTTCATGTCCCTTTAAGGATCAGATTAATGCTATTACGTTGTTTACACGCATTCACAATTACTTTGCGGTTACATTAGTATCTAGGCTATAGGTTAGGTGTGCATTTAAACAGACTGAAAACAAACGCTAAAACATTCAGATTGACCAGAGATATCACAAACACGGTTTAGAAAATGCGGACATCATATTGATTGTTAGATTTCAAAGTGGATTAATGAGGCTGCATTTGTAATTGTATCGTAAGCTAAGTAATTTAAAGCTTTATTTGGAAATATGCTAATATATACATTTATTTCTTTTTCAAATATACAGAGTCTGGAGAGGAGGCAGCACAGCAACTACCGGCTCCTCCTTTTCCCCGGGAAGAGAGTGGTGAGGATGAATCTCAACCTCGGAGAAAAGAGGCCCCCCTTGACGAAGAGGCCCCCCTTGATGAAGAGGCACCCCTTGACGAAGAGGCCCCGGAAGCAGAGGAAGAGGCCGCGGAAGCAGAGGCCCCTCAAGGACCAGCAGGCCGCCGTGCACCAGCAGGCCGCTGTGCATGGGCACCCCACCATGCACAACAAGAGGAAATAGCGGAGGTGCAGGTTCTACTAGACTACATTGACCAGATGCATAACTCCCGGATTCAAAATATAGAAGGCAGAAATAGAATTATTGAAGGACAAAACAAAATCATTGAAGGCCAAACCCAAATCATACACCTCCTTACTCGAATAGAAGAAGCCCAAAACAGAACCTTTAGACTCCAACAAGAGATGTTTAATTTCTTCCGGGAGGCGCATGCTGGTCTGCCTCCTGCTGGTCTGCCTCCTGCTCCTGGTCCGCCATCTGCTGGTCTGCCTCCTGCTCCTGGGCCGCCATCTGCTGGGCCTCCTGCTCCTGGGCCTCCTGCTGCTGAGCCTCCTGCTCCTGGGCCGCCTGCTGCTGAGCCTCCTGCTCCTGGGCCGCCTGCTGCTGAGCCTCCTGCTCCTGGACCGCCATCTGCTGGGCCTCCTGCTGCTGGGCCGCCATCTGCTGGGCCTCCTGCTGCTGGGCCTCCTGCTGCTGGGCCTCCTGCTGCTGGGCCTCCTGCCGGGCCATCTTCTTCTGCCGGGCCATCTTCTCCTGCCGGGCCATCTTCTCCTGCCGGGCCATCTCCTCGGCCATCTCCTCCTCCTCACCTTGGTCGTCCCAGTACTCTTCCTTCCACTCTTCTCACAACATCTCCAAGGAGAACTCGTCGGAGTTGGCAGTTGACCCTCCCAGAGCCTCAGCCCCGTGGGAAGAGGGGAAGGAAGAGGAAGTAAGTATTTGTTTTCATGTTTAATGTTTTTTTATTTAATGTGTAATGGATAGGTATGTGATGATGTGGTTTTCATACACTTGTGGACAACACTCTCTATATAATCTACTTCTATGGGACCGGGTCCATGGAGGCAGATTGTTTGCAGAGTGTGGGTTATAAGTGTGTGAAAACCACATCACATACCTATCCTTGTTCATGATATTGATTGGATTCTGTGATGTGATGTCCAAACTGTTTCCCGAATCGCAA
Organism: Bombina bombina; assembly: GCF_027579735.1. Taxonomy (NCBI): domain Eukaryota; kingdom Metazoa; phylum Chordata; class Amphibia; order Anura; family Bombinatoridae; genus Bombina; species Bombina bombina. Next base: position 314,978,371 of record NC_069501.1, read on the forward strand.
ACAAAATTACCATTACAATTATCCATGATGGCATATTACTGTTTGAATGCCAATAAAACAGCTTAAAGGGACAGTCAGAACATTATTGATTACAAAGAAAACACTGTATTACGCATTATCAACAAAACATGGAGAAATACGTGTGACTTATGTGCTTACCCTTGTATCTATGCCTATGAAAAATTACCACTTATTTGTTGTTCTGACATAACAACATTTTACACAATCAATGATCAATACATGGTAAATATGCTGTAGGAGCTCAAGGTTTTAGATATACAAATGCTATCCAAATGCCCTCTAGTGGTCAAATTGCATTCTGATTACATGCACTCTTCAAGCTCTAAGAAATGAGCATATGAACATCATAGGTTTAGCTAGCAAATTAAAATAAACACAGACAAATGCTTAATTGGTGAGAAACCTTTGATATCATTGATATTACAAAATTTACTTTTTTAATAATAATAAACATTATTTGTTTTCTAAACTGTCCCTTTAACAAAATTACATATGCTAACATATAATATTTGGTGACTGTTGGTATATCTACATGTACTTGTTCAAACAAGAAATATTGAAAAAAGATTTATATTGACGTGTTAAATAAAGTCTATTTTCTTAAAGAGACATTATTGTGTTTATTTTTTTTTTAGAAAGACATTTGTTTTAACAATTAATATGGTTTAAAGTCCTTTTAGGAGTGAAAAAAAAAATATGCTAACAATAATATATTTGGAGATTAACCAATGTGGAATTCATACATGATACAAAAATCAACATTTGCATTAAAGGGACAGTATACAATCTTTTTAACAGAACTGCATGTAATAGACACTACTAGAAACAACAAGATTAACATATACTGATATCAAAATCAATATTAAAAAGCTTTAAACACTTTCAAATAAAATCGGGTTATCTCTATTGAAAAGATAGATGAACCCCCATTACAACCGTAAAACAAGACAATACCCCATCATTAACATATGAAAAGACCCTTTACACAAACAGGAGAAAGCTGGAGATGGTACTCACATGAAACTTTGAGGCTTGGTGAGGAGTCTGAAAATTACTTCAATTTTATTTGAACAGAAGCAAAAGTAGACATGTATTTGGTAAACAATGGACTATATAACTAGAGACCAAATAAAATATTTTGTTTTTTAATGTGAGTGTCTAATGAACCTTTAATAAAATATACGACGAAATTACATTTAGAAGAAGTCGGCATCATATATTTAGCATATGATAAAGATAAATGCATATTGGTTACTTTATTCTAATACAATAGCGCATATTTATGAATTAGATATCTTTAACATTAAACACAACAGTCATTTTTCATAAAAAGGAACAAGATGAACTATAGAGATTTGCACTTGCCTCGAAATATCTTATGCATGAAAACATTTTGCTTTTGTTCGTTTATTCAACCAGACATCCAGCAAAAGAGAATGTGGTGGTCTTTATCATCTACGGGTCAACAATGTAACATGTTGCAAACAATCCATATTTGCCATGTTTTTAAACTTGTCTTCTCATTCACAAACGTGTGTAACGTGCACAAACAAATATTGCGGGACTACGTAATACAATCAGACATTTTTTTACCTTTGCATGTGACGTCTTAATTAACATGGCACTTCCTTGATCACGTAAGAACGCAATCCAATAAAAGGCGCATTCTTGATCACGTAAGAACGCAATCCAAAAAAAGGCGCATCCTTGATCGCGTAAAAACGCCATCCAATAAAAGGTGCATCCTTGATCGCGTAAAAACGTCAGTCAATACAAGGAATCATTGGACAGCCTGGCAGGTGACGTCTTAAGCAACATGGCGCATCCGAGATCGCTGAAAAACCACAGCCAATACAAGGACTCAGTTGACAGCTTGGCATATCAATAAGAAACGTATTTATATTTAACTAGTATGTGTCTATATTGCTATCTAGGAATGTCACGAAATCATGAATCATCTTTTCGGACTTGACTGTCCCTTTAACTATAGCTAACATTTAAAAGATACACATGAGAAATACATATGCCATTGATGTTTTAAGATATGTTTAGATTGTTTTGGAATAACAATAATGACACATGCATTGATCAAACGTGTCATTTATTCAAGTTGAAATATTGTCAGCCTACCTATAGCCATATATGGGAGGAGAAGTATTTTTTTCAAATATTTGGAAAAACATATTTTTGAAATATTTGGAAAAACATATTCCTCATCTAAAATATGCGCATTACACACAGAGATTGATTTGGTTACACTACTACAATAAGATAGAATTGAAAATTAAATACATGTGCTGTCAACATTACAATAAGATTGTTTATTAATAAGATTATATGTCCTTGTTCATGTAAAAAGGACAAAAACGCTTTAGAAATGGAAATCCATTCATTAACAATTGTGCTCAACATCATTTTTAAAAAGAGGATACACAGAGACAATACTATATCAATAAAATGAACACTTTACAGGGATTATATCATTGTATCAATCCTCAGATCATTTGATAAAGGTGCATCAATTCATGCAGAGTTTATAAATACACACATGGATGTGAAATTTGCAATATGCATATATATACACAAATAACAATCTATATATATATATATATAAAAGAATTACTATGCTAATCATAATCATGCAATGATAAAGCTTTACAAAAAATATATAAAGACAAATAATAAAATTACATTGGAGATGTTGATCTTAAAATCATTTACAATTGTATTACATATATGATTCAGGAAACACCATTATTTTTGCTAAGGTCCCTCTAAGGATCAACCAGATAAACTAGAGGTTTCAATCAATGACATGAATAAAGAGGACAAAGAATCGTGCAATGACATGTCTTTTATTAGTATGTCAGAAAACATCAACAACGTTTATAAATAATCTTTTAAAGATCAGGAAAATTGGAGCCATATGATAAGGTAAAAGAGTGCATCACAGTCCATGAAGAGAGTAGCCAAGGGCCAGCATAGCCCCATTGGAGACATATGACAAGGTACCAGAGTGCATCACAGTCCATGAAGAGAGTAGCCAAGGGCCAGCATAGCCCCATTGGAGACATATGACAAGGTAACAGAGTGCATCACAGTCCATGAAGACAGTTGCCAAGGGCCAGCATAGCCCCATTGGAGACATATGACAAGGTACCAGAGTGCATCACAGTCCATGAAGAGAGTAGCCAAGGGCCAGCATAGCCCCATTGGAGACATATGACAAGGTAACAGAGTGCATCACAGTCCATGAAGAGAGTTGCCAAGGGCCAGCATAGCCCCATTGGAGCCATATGACAAGGTACCAGAGTGCATCACAGTCCATGAAGAGAGTTGCCAAGGGCCAGCATAGCCCCATTGGAGACATATGACAATGTAACAGAGTGCATCACAGTCCATGAAGAGAGTAGCCAAGGGCCAGCATAGCCCCATTGGAGACATATGACAATGTAACAGAGTGCATCACAGTCCATGAAGAGAGTTGCCAAGGGCCAGCATAGCCCCATTGGAGCCATATGACAAGGTACCAGAGTGCATCACAGTCCATGAAGAGAGTTGCCAAGGGCCAGCATAGCCCCATTGGAGACATATGACAATGTAACAGAGTGCATCACAGTCCATGCAGAGAGTAGCCAAGGGCCAGCATAGCCCCATTGGAGACATATGGCAATGTAACAGAGTGCATCACAGTCCATGAAGAGAGTTGCCAAGGGCCAGCATAGCCCCATTGGAGACATATTACAATGTAACAGAGTGCATCACAGTCCATGAAGAGAGTTGCCAAGGGCCAGCATAGCCCCATTGGAGACATATGACAAGGTACCAGAGTCCATCACAGTCCATGAAGAGAGTAGCCAAGGGCCAGCATAGCCCAATTGGAGACATATGACAAGGTAACAGAGTGCATCACAGTCCATGAAGAGAGTTGCCAAGGGCCAGCATAGCCCCATTGGAGCCATATGACAAGGTACCAGAGTGCATCACAGTCCATGAAGAGAGTTGCCAAGGGCCAGCATAGCCCCATTGGAGACATATGACAATGTAAAAGAGTGCATCACAGTCCATGAAGAGAGTAGCCAAGGGCCAGCATAGCCCCATTGGAGACATATGACAAGGTACCAGAGTGCATCACAGTCCATGAAGAGAGTTGCCAAGGACCAGCATAGCCCCATTGGAGATATATGACAATGTAACAGAGTGCATCACAGTCCATGAAGAGAGTAGCCAAGGGCCAGCATAGCCCCATTGGAGACATATGACAAGGTAACAGAGTGCATCACAGTCCATGAAGAGAGTTGCCAAGGGCCAGCATAGCCCCATTGGAGACATATGACAAGGTACCAGAGTGCATCACAGTCCATGAAGAGAGTTGCCAAGGGCCAGCATAGCCCCATTGGAGACATATGACAATGTAACAGAGTGCATCACAGTCCATGAAGAGAGTAGCCAAGGGCCAGCATAGCCCCATTGGAGACATATGACAATGTAACAGAGTGCATCACAGTCCATGAAGAGAGTTGCCAAGGGCCAGCATAGCCCCATTGGAGACATATGACAATGTAACAGAGTGCATCACAGTCCATGAAGAGAGTTGCCAAGGGCCAGCATAGCCCCATTGGAGACATATGACAAGGTAACAGAGTGCATCACAATCCATGAAGAGAGTAGCCAAGGGCCAGCATAGCCCCATTGGAGACATATGACAATGTAACAGAGTGCATCACAGTCCATGAAGAGAGTAGCCAAGGGCCAGCATAGCCCCATTGGAGACATATGACAAGGTAACAGAGTGCATCACAGTCCATGAAGAGAGTTGCCAAGGGCCAGCATAGCCCCATTGGAGCCATATGACAAGGTACCAGAGTGCATCACAGTCCATGAAGAGAGTTGCCAAGGGCCAGCATAGCCCCATTGGAGACATATGACAATGTAACAGAGTGCATCACAGTCCATGAAGAGAGTTGCCAAGGGCCAGCATAGCCCCATTGGAGACATATAACAATGTAACAGAGTGCATCACAGTCCATGAAGAGAGTTGCCAAGGGCCAGCATAGCCCAATTGGAGACATATGACAATGTAACAGAGTGCATCACAGTCCATGAAGAGAGTTGCCAAGGGTCAGCATAGCCCCATTGGAGACATATGACAAGGTAACAGAGTGCATCACTGTCCATGAAGAGAGTAGCCAAGGGCCAGCATAGCCCCATTGGAGACATATGACAAGGTAACAGAGTGCATCACAGTCCATGAAGAGAGTAGCCAATGGCCAGCAAAGCCCAATTGGAGACATATGACAAGGTAACAGAGTGCATCACAGTCCATGAAGAAAGTTGCCAAGGGCCAGCATAGCCCCATTGGAGCCATATGACAAGGTACCAGAGTGCATCACAGTCCATGAAGAGAGTTGCCAAGTGCCAGCATAGCCCCATTGGAGACATATGACAATGTAACAGAGTGCATCACAGTCCATGAAGAGAGTAGCCAAGGGCCAGCATAGCCCCATTGGAGACATATGACAATGTAACAGATTGCATCACAGTCCATGAAGCGAGTTGCCAAGGGCCAGCATAGCCCCATTGGAGACATATGACAATGTAACAGAGAGCATCACAGTCCATGAAGAGAGTTGCCAAGGGCCAGCATAGCCTCATTGGAGACATATGACAAGGTAACAGAGTGCATCACAGTCCATGAAGAGAGTAGCCAAGGGCCAGCATAGCCCCATTGGAGACATATGACAAGGTAACCGGATGCATCACAGTCCATGAAGAGAGTTGCCAAGGGCCAGCATAGCCCCATTGGAGCCATATGACAAGGTACCAGAGTGCATCACAGTCCATGAAGAGAGTTGCCAAGGGCCAGCATAGCCCCATTGGAGACATATGACAATGTAACAGAGTGCATCACAGTCCATGAAGAGAGTTGCCAAGGGCCAGCATAGCCCCATTGGAGACATATGACAAGGTAACCGGATGCATCACAGTCCATGAAGAGAGTTGCCAAGGGCCAGCATAGCCCCATTGGAGCCATATGACAAGGTACCAGAGTGCATCACAGTCCATGAAGAGAGTTGCCAAGGGCCAGCATAGCCCCATTGGAGACATATGACAATGTAACAGAGTGCATCACAGTCCATGAAGAGAGTTGCCAAGGGCCAGCATAGCCCCATTGGAGACATATGACAAGGTAAAAGAGTGCAACAGGCACAACAATAACAATAAAAAAAGGCCAAATGGCAACCATAAAAACAAACATCAACATGTGGACGGAGGATTCTTATCTGCACCCTTGGAGCATCTCCATATCCTCCACTTACTGGTCATTCCCTTCATCGTCCTGTGCCTGTCCAGCTAGAGATTCAAGCATTGAATTCCACCATCTCATCTGACGGAGAGTCAAATGCTGAACCTGTAGCTGGGCCTGCATGGTGTCGCTCATCCCTCTCAGGACAGCTGCGTTCCTCAACACAGCCTGCTCTACGCGTGCTAGACCTTCTAGCGTGAGCCATGTTGAGTCACAGCCTAAAATAAAGAAAAAAAATATATATTAAGGATAATTACACAACAGACAAAAAAATAAGCAAAGATACATTGTCATCATAAAGACAAATCATTCTTTAAATTAATTTGATGAAATTGATTATTTACACATGAAATATGTTATTCAGACAGACCTAAACCATTAAAGGGAAATTTTACTCCAACATGTTGTCCCCTTTAATTGGTTTTTGATGATCCACTTTTACAGCTTGAGTGTCTAAAATCTTGTAAAAGGATTTACATTGTACTTTAGCAATTTAAATATTTTAGTTATACTGTGGTAGACACACCTATCCTTAAACATTTTGGCGTTGAGGACAAGCTGTGTAAACATAGCAACCAGAAGAAATTACATTCCCACTGGGTTATACAAGAGATAATGTATGAACATTTGTACATAAATTGTTGGATCCAAGTAGTGGTGATTGGTATATGTAGTGATATCAAATTAAAGGGACACTAAACGTAAATATTTTAGTTACTGATTCAGATAGAGCATGACATTAAAAAGAATGATTAATTTACTCGTATTCTTTAAATGTTTGAATTCTCTAGCTATATTTTAAATGCAAGAATGTAAGTTTATAGGGCAGGCCATTTTTGGGTATCAACTTTGGTTGTCCCTGCTGATTGATGGATACATTCATCCAACAATAAAGAAATGATGTCCAGATTTTGTTATAATAAAAAATAATTAGAGGCATTTCTTTGTTTCAATAAAGATAGCAAGAGAATGAAGAATAATTGATAAGAGTAGTAAATTATAAATTTGATTAACATTGCATGCTCTCTTTGAATCACAATAGAAACAATTTTCCTTCAGTGTACCTTTAAGTATCTTATAATGTTGATTTTGAATGAAACTTACAGCTGTGCCTGGGAAGGACAATCCGACACCCAGGACAATGAAGGTTGAGACAGGGGGGAGGGATGGGATTGGGTTGGGGAGAGATGGGATTGGGTTGGGGAGGGATGGGATTGGGTTGGGGAGGGATGGGCTGCTGCTCTGGGGTAGCCCGTACAGCTGGGGAGTGGTGAGTTGGGGGCTGGGCAGCTGGGGTAGCTGTACGGGCCAAAAGACGGGGAGAGCAGCGAAGGGGGAGGAAGGGGCGTTTTTTGGGAGGGACAGGATAGGAAAAATGGGAAGGGCCAGGAGGGTCTGTGGTCTGTGGAGGGGCAGGGGAGTGGGCAGGGGACTGGGCAGGGGAGTGGGCAGGGGACTGGGCAGGGGATTGGGCAGGGGCGGAAAACTGATGACCAGAAGAGGAGGATCCATCTGAAATAAATATTAAAAATATATTAACATCTCATACATCATGAAATCAAATCAATGCATTTCAACTTGATTATGTTTGCAATATACTTAGAAGTGTGTTTGAATTTCTAAACAATGATGACATGAGGATATGGTATTCATATAGGCACTCAGATGAATAGCAATGACTGTCTGTACAATTATAAAATTATTATTGTGGTTTGGCCTGGAATATGCATGTGACATCATGATGGCATGAATAAGAAATCCAAATATTTAAACAAATCCAAGCATATCTTCATGCTGCCTGATATATAAAGGGGGCAGAAGTGTATTTGAACAGACAAATAATATTCCTTTTTAAAGTGCCAAAGCTGTAGACTTTGAATGTCTTCAATAAAATGATTTCCAATAAAGAAACATGTTGGATACATGTTAGATATATTTCACATACCATCAGACTTCAAGGGAGCCTCTTCCTCCTCCGTCCCACATGTTAAATCAATCTCTGTAAAACATAACATGTTGTGTACACGTTAGGATCAGATATTATAACATATGTTACTGTTGCTCAAAGACACACATCAATGTTGCATTAAAGATATACACACCCAAAGTTATGATTTACATCATTTTGATGGAGCATACAAATGACATTAGATTTGTTATTCTCAATGATTCAGATTTTCGGTTTATTGTTTGTATTAATTTTCAAATCATAAAAGCATAGTACATTGAACATTTAAGATTTCTCATGTGTGTATCACTTGATGATTGTTGTCAAAATTGAACATGGAAACAAACATATGCTATACATCTTCTGAATAACAAAGGTGTAGACTAAGAAAGTTTTAATTCTTAATCTTTCAATATTAAATTAAAATTAATATATAATCAGAGGAGTAAATTATATGTTTGTTTCAAATGGTATGCTTCATCAGAATCATGCTCATAATATTGATTACCAATACACCTTCAATGACATATAAATGAGTCAATGGACTTAACAGAAGACCGCAAAGGCAGCTCTGTGTGGGTGCTGGATCCCTCTGGGCTCCCCACAACAACTCTCTCTATGAATGATATAGATATATATTAGTGAACACATTTGGGATAGCACTAAATCACATCTGTCTCGATTTATAAGAATAATCAACTTGAAAATGTGAAGAATAGAGCAGTCATTAGAAATAGAAATGCTTGATTGAATCAAGGGGATTCTGTAAAAAATGATGTATTTAACATATGTTTAATTTGTGACTATATTAGACATCAAACTCATCTCATACGATGCTATTGCATATCTTAATATACCCATTGATCAATGTTCTTAAAAGAATACAAACCACATTTTGAATAACAGCTGTTGACAAATATAAACAAAGACATGTGGCACATCGAGCCATTTGTGCAATGTACAGTAATCTTGTTTAGGACACAACACATATTGATCACAATACCAAACCAAATTGATTAGTACAAATATGTAATCATGGTGCTGTTAGAGTATGCGTATATCTATAAAGTAAGTCCAACAGTGAATATGTGAATTATATATCAATATTGTATAATCCAAAGAATGTAAGGATTAATGAATCTATTGTTTATTAAAGGGACACTGACATGATTTATTTCAATCATTGATTTCACTGTTCAAACTGTTACAAATGATTTAACATTGACTCCTATTATAATTTTAAATTTGCTACATTTTAATCTTAAAAGCAGATAAGCAATATTGGATTCAATAAATATTGTTTGTTGAAGGTATCCACCAATCATCAATAAAAACCCAGGTTGGTCAACCAAAATGGAGCTGCAGATAAACGTACATTCTTGATTTTAAAATACATTTAGCAATAGAATATTTAAAATATGATTATAGTATTATATTTAAATGTTGATTAATATTGCATGCTCTATCTGAATGACAACATTAATAATTTTAGCTCAGTGTCCCTTTAATATAAAAATATATTGATTTGACAATGTTGCTGTTAATGAATTCTCTACTCCATATGTTGATGTAATGAATGGGATGGAGCATGCAATTACAATCTAATATGTTAGTTAAGGATATCCTAAGAATTATTTAATTTTCCTCTATTAAAGGGACATGAAGCTCAAAATGTGTAATTGTATACTTTTTGAAACTATGTACTACTGTTATCTGAACACATGATTTTAACTTTTGTCAAAATGCCAATTTATGCAGAAAAAAAACGCCGGATAATACCAGTAATGCATTGTTTAACCTAAACCAAAATCAATATTTTTTTAGAACTAAAACAATAGACTGAACCAATGTAGCTCATAAAATGTTTAAACAAAACAATAAAATCACGTTTCCAAATCATTCAATGTAAAATTTAGTTTGCATGTCCCTTAAATGACGTGATCAATTTCAAAAATTGAATCTATATTTTTAAAATCAAAACATATGCAAAAGTGTGTGTATTTTGTCAAAATGTATCCAAATAAGATTAAGCAATACACAGGGGAAGAATATAAATTGGACATTCAAAGAATCTTACATGAAAATGAAGATATCAAGAATAGATGGGATATCTTAAAATCTATAAAAATTCAGATTAGTATTACAATGTAATCCTATGGTTTTTTTTTTTTTATTCTTATTTGTAAATATTTTACTAATACATTTTAATGATACATATACATATTGAACAATGTGGATTTAGTATGTAATGTTATGTCCATGTTTCTAAGACAAATGTCAATTAAAATGAGACATACCATACTGTGACAAGCCCGGGCTTGAGGTCCCAGCACCAACATCCAGATCTGTAATATATTAAATGAGGATTGGATATCTTTAATACAAATTATGCCATGTTTAAAATCTTTAAATTATTAGCAAATCAATTAAAAACTATTAATCTTTTGGTAGTCCCATGAGTTAATTGTTTCCTCAATTAAATTCATGATAAATATGTCCTGTACTCTTATTTTCAATCAGTTGTGTTGTTTACTGTAGCTTTAATTAATTTTTTGTGTTATTTCATTCTCATCAATTGATGGACATATGTTATTATTTTTTGTGATTCTGCTAGTCTTTTTTTTTATTATGTATAATATTGAAAATAAGAATACTGTATTCTTCACATATATAATAATTCACACTTCATTTTGACCAACATGTGTAAAGCAATGCCACTTACAGCAAACCCATGTTAACGTGTATGCGCAATTCTAATTTTTGTGATCATTGCTCAATGATTCCAAGCGGAATTACGCATCCGTCATTTGACTAACATGTGTAAAGCAATGCCACTTACAGCAAACCCATGTTAATGTGTATGCGCAATTCTAATTTTCGCGATCATTGCGCAATGATTCCAAGCGGAATTACGCATCCGTCATTTGACCAACATGTGCAAAGCAATGCCACTTACAGCAAACCCATGTTAACGTGTATGCGCAATTCAATTTTCGCTCTGTGACGCATATTCTGTAGAGCGCAAGAAACATCATTCCTATTTCATGTGTCACTAATCTAAAATCAGATATCTAAACATCATATGTAGCGTATGTTGTGAGATCTATATAGGTTTAGTATCTGAATATATACACATTTTTTAAAAATCTAATCAAATATTAAGATATTATATAAAGTTGGTTCAGATTCTCTTTCATTTCCTCCCAGGCCACCGGACGGAGAAGCAGCTGCCCTGGCCCCCGGGTCAGGACTTTCAGATCCAGCAGCTGGGAGGGAAGAAGAGGAGGCCGAGGATGGCGAGGATCTAAATCTTTTGGGGACCCGGAGAGTGAGGAGCTCGCATAAAGTCACCTCATAAGGGAGTAGGTAGAGTTTCTCTTTTGCCCCCTCTTTTACGGGCTTGTACCCACTCCCTTATGAGGTTGACTTTTTTTGTCAAGCGCAACCTCATATCTCCGAATCTCCGCATGATCTGATCCTGGCTCCTCTGGACGCCACACACCAATTGAACCGCATTGGTGATAGACTCCCAGAGGGCCTTCTTAACAGGCGCATCTGTCAACCTCCTCTTGTTCCCAAACAGCTGGGGATAAAAGTCCTTGACGGCGTGGACCAGTGCAGCGCTCTCCTGCTTGGTAAACCTGGGAGGTTTCATGCCTGCCGAGATGTGTGTATATATATATATATATATATATATATATATATATATATATATATATAGAGAGAGAGAGAGAGAATATTATAATATACCAGCAGGCATTAGAGAACTGACAAAGATGGCAACGTGTAATGGACTTTTATATGGTGAAGTAAACATGAGATGCACCATGGGACAAGTTATCTGTACATCTGATTGGATAAAAGTTTGAAATATTGTTAGAATGTCTGTGAGACCATCCTGACTCAAGTTGTGTTTGTGTGATGAACTCTGATTGGCCGTTCCTTAATGTTTCATATCTTAGTAACTTCCATACACATACCTCCTGGTGATGCTGTTACTTCATTTTTCATGTAGACTTATTTGTAACTCATGGGCCTGTCATGCGGATATGTGTGACGCAGATTTAATATCCGTGATCCGTTAAATATTAATGTTTAAATTCTCTTGAAAATCTAATACTGTCACATTATTAAATGTTGTAGACATTTTTCGGTTTAATAACGGTCTGTTTCTTTAATACAAATACACATTTAATATTGTATGTCTTTATTGTTCATAAAATCAATTTGGTGACTTATTGTGAAGTATTGACATTGCTCTATTAAATGTATTTATAATGCACATTGATTGTGTGCTATTGCGTGACATTAGACTCTAATTTTTAAAGATGCAAATCTGGTGTTTCAAGATCCGTTTCCCACGCAACATTTCTGAATGTTCAAATTCAGGTTATAATGTCAGTAACTTGGATAATCTGTTTATAGATGTTAAACTACAGGTTTGTTTGTTATTAGTAAATAAACCTTGAGCTTGTATTTGTCTGAACTGCTCATATATGTTATTGTGCAATGGCGTCTTTAATTTTAAATAGACATTACAACCAAACAATTGTATCAAATGATCTGTAGAGATAAAAAATTGTTAAGACTTTAAAATGTAACTCAATTTATCTTTGTATTTAGATATCCTCAACAGAAGAAATTTAAATGCACTTAGTTGAGCCAATCACATAAGGCATCTCTGTGCATCCACCAATCTTCATCTACTGAGCCTATCTCGATATGCTTTTCAAGCAAAGTATGTCAAGATAAGAAGAGAAGTAAATGCACTCTTTAAATCTATTAAAGGGACACTGTCCAAACAAATTTAGCGTTCGTGATTCAGATTGAGCATGAAATGTTAAGCAACTTTATAATTTAATCCGATTCTCAAATGTTAAGAATTATATTGTTATCTTTCTTTGCAAATCAAGAATGATATTTTATATTACGGACAATTTTTGAGAAAAACCTGGGTTATCCTTGATGATTTTTGGATAAATGAATCCACCCAAAAAAAAAAAAGTTCTGTCCAGAGTACTGAATCAAATAAATTATCAATTTAATGCCTTATTTTTAAAGTAATGATAGCAACATCACGAGGAACATTAATAATATGAGTCAATTTATGAAGTTGCTTAAAATAGAATACTCGTTCTGAATGTATAAATAATTAATTTTTTTACTGTCTCCCTTTAAGTATATTTTGAGTTCATGTCCCTTTAAGGAGACATTTCACAATAATGCTTGAAATATCATAAACCTAGGCACCTTCCTTTGTTAAAATTAGTATAACATATGAGTAAAGCATATTTAGATTAACTTCTGGATTGTTTTACACACTGACTGAAATATATATTGTAATGGATGTATTTCGCAGTCTTCAGCTTAGAGGGACATTAAGCTATATGTTATTTATGCATTTTGGATAAGATTATAATATTTGAACAACTTAATATGTTTTGTTATTCGATCATTAGATTTTAATTATATATATTCTTTGATTAAATACATATCTACATAGGCTATTTTGATGCTGATTGTTGGTTGCACATAGATGCCTTATGTAATTGTCTAAGATATGTGCATTGATGTATCTTTTTCTAAGTATATTTAAAGACTGAATGTAATTCTATAGTACTTTATAAATATGTTAAAATTATTTTATGATTGTTTAAAATTCAATACACAATATATTTTGTGAATGTCCCTTTAAGGACCAAAACATTCGGAATGTTGATTTAACATTGTCGAAAGAAACTAAAGGGGAATGAAAATTATATATAGATATGTGATGTCTAACCCAAGAAGTAAAAAAATACATAATATCAATAACTATAGTTAAATGACCCTTTAAATGACTCTACTAGAAAATAAAATCTATTAACATGGCATCCAATAACTAGCTTGTGCAAAATATGAAGTTAACTGACCTACCATTTTTAAATTTTAAAAATATAAATTAAAATAATGTTTTTAGATACCTAAGGAAGATACAAGATCTTATAAAATAAATTCTACATTCAACAACACTGTCAACTTTAATGTAAGTGAACGACTTCCCCTTCTTAAAAGTGAAACAAATAAATTTATGTCAAATTCTTACTACATATCCGAAAATATTTTAACATCTAAAAATTACACAATAAAAGCATCGATGGATTTCACTCCCCAATTAATTTAAAAAAGATAGTTGACTTTAATATTCTCTGAATCAGTGAATTTTCTAAAATTAATGCTATACATGATGCCTAATTTGATCTTATGCATGTGCTTGTCAAATAGACAACTACCAGTCATGGGAGTCAAATTGTTTTTTATTGACAGATTATATGGATATTTATTATAATCTGTTCAAAAGATGGTATTTAATAATTAAAAATGTTGATTATTACCATTTTAAAAAAAAAAGTTATTTTAACAAAAACAAAAAAAAAATATTCCTGGAAGTCATCAGATGAAAATCTGAAAATAAAAAAAAATATTTTAAAAAGTTAATACACACGTTGTAAAATATTCATAAAATACATTTACAATCATCTTGTGTCTATGCTCTAACTTTGTGCTAAATTTTATCAATATATTTATGAATTACATTTTTGGATTAAAAACCAAAAAAAACATACACCATTAATAAAAATTACATTTAAATATCATCATTTCTAATTATACATAATAATGTATATCACATTTAAATAATAAATATATGTATGCTGAACATAAATGTAATATTTCATGTCCATTCAAATACCTCTATATCAACTATAATATGTATTCCTTTGTCTGATTGTGATACCTAAATATCTAATTATGAACAAAGTATGACTAATGTATGTAAGCTACTAATATTCTACATTCTTCCTGTGATTCTTAACTATCATACATTGGTAAACCAACCTGGATAATGCATGGTCTTTGAAAGTCAATTCAGGAGAAAACAGTTGATCTTCAATAGGTGCCTTATTCATCATTTCAAAAATAGAGGACTGAAAACCAATCTAAAAATTAAAAAATGAATCTAAGTGTCTGATTGTGATACCTAAATATCTAATTATGAACAAAGTATGACTAATGTATGTAAGCGACAAATATTCTACATTCTTCCTGTGATTCTTAACTATCATGCATTGGTAAACCAACCTGGATAATGCATGGTCTTTGAAAGTCAATTCTGGAGAAAACAGTTGATCTTCAATAGGTGTCTTATTCATCATTTCAAAAATAGAGGACTGAAAACCCATCTAAAAATTAGAAAAATAATCTAAGTGTCTGATTGTGATACCTAAATATCTAATTATGAACAAAGTATGACTAATGTATGTAAGCTACAAATATTCTACATTCTTCCTGTGATTCTTAACTATCATGCATTGGTAAACCAACCTGGATAATGCATAGTCTTTGAAAGTCAATTCTGGAGAAAACAGTTGATCTTCAATAGGTGTCTTATTCATCATTTCAAAAATAGAGGACTGAAAAACCATCTAAAAATTAAAAAATGAATCTAAGTGTCTGATTGTGATACCTAAATATCTAATTATGAACAAAGTATGACTAATGTATGTAAGCGACAAATATTCTACATTCTTCCTGTGATTCTTAACTATCATGCATTGGTAAACCAACCTGGATAATGCATGGTCTTTGAAAGTCAATTCTGGAGAAAACAGTTGATCTTCAATAGGTGTCTTATTCATCATTTCAAAAATAGAGGACTGAAAACCCATCTAAAAATTAAAAAATTAATCTAAGTGTCTGATTGTGATACCTAAATATCTAATTATGAACAAAGTATGACTAATGTATGTAAGCTACAAATATTCTACATTCTTCCTGTGATTCTTAACTATCATGCATTGGTAAACCAACCTGGATAATGCATAGTCTTTGAAAGTCAATTCTGGAGAAAACAGTTGATCTTCAATAGGTGTCTTATTCATCATTTCAAAAATAGAGGACTGAAAAACCATCTAAAAATTAAAAAATGAATCTAAGTGTCTGATTGTGATACCTAAATATCTAATTATGAACAAAGTATGACTAATGTATGTAAGATACTAATATTCTACATTCTTCCTGTGATTCTTAACTATCATGCATTGGTAAACAAACCTGGATAATGCATGGTCTTTGAAAGTCAATTCTGGAGAAAACAGTTGATCTTCAATAGGTGACTTATTCATCATTTCAAAAATAGAGGACTGAAAACCCATCTAAAATTAAAAAAATTAATATAAGTGTCTGATTGTGATACCTAAATATCTAATTATGAACAAAGTATGACTAATGTATGTAAGCTACAAATATTCTACATTCTTCCTGTGATTCTTAACTATCATGCATTGGCAAACCAATCTGGATAATGCATGGTCTTTGAAAGTCAAGTCTGGAGAAAACAGTTGATCTTCAATAGGTGTCTTATTCATCATTTCAAAAATAGAGGACTGAAAACCCATCTAAAAATTAAAAAATGAATCTAAGTGTCTGATTGTGATACCTAAATATCTAATTATGAACAAAGTATGACTAATGTATGTAAGCAACAAATATTCTACATTCTTCCTGTGATTCTTAACTATCATGCATTGGTAAACCAACCTGGATAATGCATGGTCTTTGAAAGTCAATTCAGGAGAAAACAGTTGATCTTCAATAGGTGTCTTATTCATCATTTCATAAATAGAGGACTGAAACCCCATCTAAAATTTAAAAAATTAATCTAAGTGTCTGATTGTGATACATAAACATCTAATTATGAACAAAGTATGACTAATGTATGTAAGCTACAGATATTCTACATTCTTCCTGTGATTCTTAACTATCATGCATTGGTAAACCAACCTGGATAATGCATGGTCTTTGAAAGTCAATTCAGGAGAAAACAGTTGATCTTCAATAGGTGTCTTATTCATCATTTCAAAAATAGAGGACTGAAAACCCACCTAAAATTTAAAAAATTAATCTAAGTGTCTGATTGTGATACCTAAATATCTAATTTTGAACAAATTATGACTAATGTATGTAAGCTACAAATATTCTACATTCTTCCTGTGATTCTTAACTATCATGCATTGGTAAACCAACCTGGATAATGCATGGTCTTTGAAAGTCAATTCAGGAGAAAACAGTTGATCTTCAATAGGTGTCTTATTCATCATTTCAAAAATAGAGGACTGAAAACCCATCTAAAAATTAAAAAAATAATCTAAGTGTTTGATTGTGATACCTAAATATCTAATTATGAACAAAGTATGACTAATGTATGTAAGCTACAAATATTCTACATTCTTCCTGTGATTCTTAACTATCATGCATTGGTAAACCAACCTGGATAATGCATAGTCTTTGAAAGTCAATTCTGGAGAAAACAGTTGATCTTCAATAGGTTTCTTATTCATCATTTTAAAAATAGAGGACTGAAAACCCATCTAAAAATTAAAAAAATTAATCTAAGTGTCTGATTGTGATACCTAAATATCTAATTATGAACAAAGTATGACTAATGTATGTAAGCTACAAATATTCTACATTCTTCCTGTGATTCTTAACTATCATGCATTGGTAAACCAACCTGGATAATGCATGGTCTTTGAAAGTCAATTCAGGAGAAAACAGTTGATCTTCAATAGGTGTCTTATTCATCATTTCAAAAATAGAGGACTGAAAACCCATCTAAAATTTAAAAAATTAATCTAAGTGTCTGATTGTGATACCTAAATATCTAATTATGAACAAAGTATGACTAATGTATGTAAGCTACAAATATTCTACATTCTTCCTGTGATTCTTAACTATCATGCATTGGTAAACCAACCTGGATAATGCATAGTCTTTGAAAGTCAATTCTGGAGAAAACAGTTGATCTTCAATAGGTGTCTTATTCATCATTTCAAAAATAGAGGACTGAAAACCCATCTAAAATTTAAAAAATTAATCTATTTGTCTGATTGTGATACCTAAATATCTAATTATGAACAAAGTATGACTAATGTATGTAAGCTACAAATATTCTACATTCTTCCTGTGATTCTTAACTATCATGCATTGGTAAACCAACCTGGATAATGCATGGTCTTTGAAAGTCAATTCAGGAGAAAACAGTTGATCTTCAATAGGTGTCTTATTCATCATTTCAAAAATAGAGGACTGAAAACCCATCTAAAAATTTAAAATTTAATCTAAGTGTCTGATTTTGAAACCTAAATATCTAATTATGAACCAAGTATGACTAATGTATGTAAGCTACAAATATTCTACATTCTTCCTGTGATTCTTAACTATCATGCATTGGTAAACCAACCTGGATAATGCATAGTCTTTGAAAGTCAATTCTGGAGAAAACAATTGATCTTCAATAGGTGTCTTATTCATCATTTCAAAAATAGAGGACTGAAAACCCATCTAAAAATTAAAAAAATAATCTAAGTGTCTGATTGTGATACCTAAATATCTAATTATGAACAAAGTATGACTAATGTATGTAAGCTACAAATATTCTACATTCTCCCTGTGATTCGTAACTATCATGCATTGGTAAACCAACCGGGATAATGCATGGTCTTTGAAAGTCAATTCAGGAGAAAACAGTTGATCTTCAATAGTTGTCTTATTCATCATTTCAAAAATAGAGGACTGAAAACCCATCTAAAAATTAAAAAAATAATCTAAGTGTCTGATTGTGATACCTAAATATCTAATTATGAACAAAGTATGACTAATGTATGTAAGCTACAAATATTCTACATTCTTCCTGTGATTCTTAACTATCATGCATTGGTAAACCAACCTCGATAATGCATGGTCTTTGAAAGTCAATTCAGGAGAAAACAGTTGATCTTCAATAGGTGTCTTATTCATCATTTCAAAAATAGAGGACTGAAAACTCATCTAAAAATTAAAAAATTAATCTAAGTGTCTGATTGTGATACCTAAATATCTAATTATGAACAAAGTATGACTAATGTATGTAAGCTACAAATATTCTACATTCTTCCTGTGATTCTTAACTATCATGCATTGGTAAACCAACCTGGATAATGCATGGTCTTTGAAAGTCAATTCTGGAGAAAACAGTTGATCTTCAATAGGTGTCTTATTCATCATTTCAAAAATAGAGGACTGAAAACCCATCTAAAAATTAAAAAATTAATCCAAGTGTCTGATTGTGATACCTAAATATCTAATTATGAACAAAGTATGACTAATGTATGTAAGCTACAAATATTCTACATTCTTCCTGTGATTCTTAACTATCATGCATTGGTAAACCAACCTGGATAATGCATGGTCTTTGAAAGTCAATTCAGGAGAAAACAGTTTATCTTCAATAGGTGTCTTATTCATCATTTCAAAAATAGAGGACTGAAAACCCATCTAAAAATTAAAAAATTAATCTAAGTGTCTGATTGTGATACCTAAATATCTAATTATGAACAAAGTATGACTAATGTATGTAAGCTACAAATATTCTACATTCTTCCTGTGATTCTTAACTATCATGCATTGGCAAACCAATCTGGATAATGCATGGTCTTTGAAAGTCAATTCTGGAGAAAACAGTTGATCTTCAATAGGTGTCTTATTCATCATTTCAAAAATAGAGGACTGAAAACCCATCTAAAAATTAAAAAATTAATCTAAGTGTCTGATTGTGATACCTAAATATCTAATTATGAACAAAGTATGACTAATGTATGTAAGATATTAATATTCTACATTCTTCCTGTGATTCTTAACAATCATGCATTGGTAAACCAACCTGGATAATGCATGGTCTTTGAAAGTCAATTCTGGAGAAAACAGTTGATCTTCAATAGGTGTCTTATTCATCATTTCAAAAATAGAGGACTGAAAACCCATCTAAAAATTAAAAAATGAATCTAAGTGTCTGATTGTGATACCTAAATATCTAATTATGAACAAAGTATGACTAATGTATGTAAGCTACATATATTCTACATTCTTCCTGTGATTCTTAACTATCATGCATTGGTAAACCAAGCTGGATAATGCATGGTCTTTGGAAGTCAATTCAGGAGAAAACAGTTGATCTTCAATAGGTGTCTTATTCATCATTTCAAAAATAGAGGACTGAAAACCCATCTAAAAATTAAAAAAATAATCTAAGTGTCTGATTTTGATACCTAAATATCTAATTATGAACAAAGTATGACTAATGTATGTAAGCTACAAATATTCTACATTCTTCCTGTGATTCTTAACTATCATGCATTGGTAAACCAACCTGGATAATGCATGGTCTTTGAAAGTCAATTCAGGAGAAAACAGTTGATCTTCAATAGGTGTCTTATTCATCATTTCAAAAATAGAGGACTGAAAACCCATCTAAAAATTAAAAAATTAATCTAAGTGTCTGATTGTGATACCTAAATATCTAATTATGAACAAAGTATGACTAATGTATGTAAGATACTAATATTCTACATTCTTCCTGTGATTCTTAACTATCATGCATTGGTAAACCAACCTGGATAATGCATGGTCTTTGAAAGTCAATTCAGGAGAAAACAGTTGATCTTCAATAGGTGTCTTATTCATCATTTCAAAAATAGAGGACTGAAAACCCATCTAAAATTTAAAAAATTAATCTAAGTGTCTGATTGTGATACCTAAATATCTAATTATGAACAAAGTATGACTAATGTATGTAAGCTACAAATATTCTACATTCTTCCTGTGATTCTTTGCTATCATGCATTGGTAAACCAACCTGGATAATGCATGGTCTTTGAAAGTCAATTCAGGAGAAAACAGTTGATCTTCAATAGGTGTCTTATTCATCATTTCAAAAATAGAGGACTGAAAACCCATCTAAAAATTAAAAAATTAATCTAAGTGTCTGATTGTGATACCTAAATATCTAATTATGAACAAAGTATGACTAATGTATGTAAGCTACTAATATTCTACATTCTTCCTGTGATTCTTAACTATCATGCATTGGTAAACTAATCTGGATAATGCATGGTCTTTGAAAGTCAATTCGGGAGAAAACAGTTGATCTTCAATAGGTGTCTTATTCATCATTTCAAAAATAGAGGACTGAAAACCCATCTAAAAATTAAAAAAATTAATCTAAGTGTCTGATTGTGATACCTAAATATCTAATTATGAACAAAGTATGACTAATGTATGTAAGCTACTAATATTCTACATTCTTCCTGTGATTCTTAACTATCATGCATTTGGTAAACCAACCTGGATAATGCATGGTCTTTGAAAGTCAATTCTGGAGAAAACAGTTGATCTTCAATAGGTGTCTTATTCATCATTTCAAAAATAGAGGACTGTGAAATACCATCTAAAAATTAAAAAAATAATCTAAGTGTCTCCAATAGGATGCCTCCACAGCCGTATTCTATCAAATAGTTGGCACTTACCATGTGAACATGTCTTTGTATGGTTTTCAAGGTCAGCAGATTTGAAAGATAATGCCAGACATGATCCCATTGGTATTCTTCAATTTCAATCTTGTCTTTTTCCACTGTCAGTCTGGGAATTCTTCACTGTCATTCTTCAAATTCTTCCCTTTCAGTCTTTACATGAAGTCATCTCCCTAATGGCATAAAAAGGTTTATTAAAATTACTACTACAAGTGTGTGAATCAGTTCTGTACCCCTCTCCCACCCCCCATTTCTGAATCAATTTCTGTCACTAGCTTACTAAGCGTGTGTAGCATCTTGTGTTATGTTCTATCAAGTGTGAAGATGAGTCATATTGAGCAGAACGAACCTCTGTTCGACTTTTAACCATAGTCATGCTAGAGGATAGTTATGCTAGAGGATCCCTTTCTGAGTATTTACATTTTAAGTAATGTGTAAACTAAATACTTGTTTTGAAAATGTATGCCATATGATGTATTTCTGTACAATTCATGCCAGCAACAGTCCATACATTTATACTTAACAGCTAATGTCCTCTTTAAAAACCAGGTGGCAAAGACTCGCTACAGGACCCAATGACCAGAGCATCACCTATATTAATAAATGAAACACATTTTTAGCATTTGATGAACAATCCTAACATGTTTGCACAATTCTCTACTTGTCATTTCCCTAGAGATCACATCTATTGACAATACTCCAATCTAACTTCTATTATTTACCGTCTAAAGTGGCGGTTGATGATGTCTGCTCTGACATTGAGCCCCTCGTCCCAGAATGGCCCCTCTAGAACTGGATTGTCCTCCTCATCTCTGAGGAGGTTTCGGTGCGCCTGGACGGCCTGCAGCATCCCAGCCCGCTGTGCAATATTATGCAGGACACTACAGGCTATAACGATCTTAGCCACCTTCTTTGGGTTGTACTGGAGGGCTCCTCCCGACCTGTCAAGGCACCTGAACCTCATCTTCAGGAGCCCGAACATTCGTTCAACCACCGCCCTGGTTCTCTTATGAGCCCTATTGTAGCCCTCCTCAGCCACATCAGTAGGGCTACGTAAGGGAGTAATAAGCCAAGGGCGGCTCATGTAACCAGAATCACCTATAAATTATGAACAGAACATAATTCAAACGGAATCCTCAAAATTGTATTTTGATTCCAAAAAAAGTTTGTGTACACGATAATCCACTAACAAATGTTTATTTTTTAAAAGAATAATCTAGTTCAATATTATTCTCTATCTTCCTATTTCAGCTAAGACATGCTACATATGCATATTTCTCCTAAACCAGACCTTGTGTAAAATACCAACTAAATGGTTACATTGCATTCTCTATCTGAGCATTTAAGGTAAGACATGCTACATATCTGCATTGAACTAAAACTAGACATTAGTGGAAAGAGACAATGACATGGTTAAATTGCATTTGCTGCTATCTTCCCATTTCAGCTAAGACATGCTACATATGCGTATTTCTCCTAAACCAGACCTTGTGTAAAATACCAACTAAATGGTTACACTGCATTCTCTATCTGAGCATTTAAGGTAAGACATGCTACATATCTGCGTTGAACTAAAACTAGACATTAGCGGAAAGAGACAATGACATGGTTAAATTGCATTTGCTGCTATCTCCCCATTTCAGCTAAGACATGCTACATATGCGTATTTCGCCTAAACCAGACCTTGTGTAAAATACAAACTAAATGGTTATATTGCATTCTCTATCTGAGCATTTAAGGTAAGACATGCTACATATCTGCATTGAACTAAAAGTAGACATTAGCGGAAAGAGACAATGTTATGGTTAAATTGCATTGGCTGCTATCTTCCCATTTCAGCTAAGACATGCTACATATGCGTATTTCGCCTAAACCAGACCTTGTGTAAAATACAAACTAAATGGTTACATTGCATTCTCTGAGCATTTAAGGTAAGACATGCTACATATCTGCATTGAACTAAAAGTAGACATTAGCGGAAAGAGACAATGACATGGTTAAATTGCATTGGCTGCTATCTTCCCATTTCAGCTAAGACATGCTACATATGCGTATTTCGTCTAAACCAGACCTTGTGTAAAATACAAACTAAATGGTTACATTGCATTCTCTGAGCATTTAAGGTAAGACATGCTACATATCTGCATTGAACTAAAACTAGACATTTGCGGGAATAAAAAAAAATGGTTAAATTGCATCCTATAGCTGAACATTACGCTAACATTTTAAAACTACAGTGGCAATTGTCTAACTAATTAACCATGTTGTGCACAAATACTCACCAACGAGATAACCAGGGGGCATTTGTCTTTCCTCAAACGGCCGCCACAGGGACGATAGAGAGAGGATGCGGGCATCATGACAAGCCCCTCCAAAATTCGCACACACATGCATAATCCTCATCTGTGCGTCACAAACATACTGCACGTTGAGGCTATGAAAATGTTTGCGATTTCTGAAGGGCAAGTCATCAATTGGAGCACGTAGCACAATGTGGGTACAATCTATGGCTCCCAAGACATTGGGCAATTCAGCTATAGCAAAGAATTCCCGCTTCAGGCGCCTCCAATCACTATCATTCTGTGGGAATCCTATGTATTGCTTACTGATACGTACCATGGCGTCCAGAAATTTATCAAACGCCACAGAGAATGTACCATGAGACAGGCCATGCATGTACATTTCTCCGGATTGAAAACTCCCGGAGGCCAGGACGTAAAGACAACTTAGCATCTTACTCATGCTGGGAACAGCAGTCCTTATTATTATACGTGGTTCCAAATGAGGTTTAAGAAGATCGTAAAGGCCAATGAGCTGTTCGCGATTGAGCCGATACTTATCATAAACCTCAAAGTCGCTCATGTTTTCCAAGGTGGGTCTCGCCCTGTAGACACGAGGACCGCGAACCAGACGAGCCCTTCGTCTCACTCGAAGACGCCGAGGCTGCCTGATTCTATCAACAGCTAGTTCGCCAATAGCAGCACCAGCAGCGTCTACCATGTCATCATCATCCATCTTTCCAAACAGCAGAGCAAGGCGTAACAAGGTATGCAAATTGATCTGATGTGGATCACAAGTGATGCTTTGGCCATGTTGTTTGGGGGATTTATAGTACAATTAGTCCAATGGTAGTGAGTTTGTAATGATTGCTAATTGTATTCACTTGTTTGTATGTGAGCGGCGCGAATGCTTTCACAGTGGGCGTTTTTTTGGTGTTTGCTGAAATGTTGTTTTCCCCAATGAATCTCAATGTTAAAGTGTCAAATATCACACATACAGTGCATATTTGTAATGTTTGATCATATGCGTAATCAATATTTCTTAAACGCGATCTTATAGTAACAAGCACACGTCCAGGCTAACATGAATGAAAGTGCATAGTTGTGTATAATGTGCATCGAATGTGATCGATCAATGTTGCTGCAACATTGTTTGTAAACGATAAAGTAACAGCTGCCATCTGTAGTATTGTGTATATATAAGTGATTGCCGAGATGTCAATATTGTATGCGTCCCATTAAAATCGCAATAATAATTCTGAACTTCCCGTCTGCCATCTGTAGTATTGTGTATATATAAGTGATTGCCGAGATGTAAATATTGTATGCATCCCATTAAAATGGCACTAATACTGAAGAACTTCCGGCTGTCATCTGTAGTATTGTATATATAAGTGATTGCCGAGATGTCAATATTGTACACGTCCCATTCAAATCGCACTAATACTGAATAATTTCTGGCTGTCATCTGTAGTATTGTATATATAAGTGATTGCCGAGCTGTCAATATTGTATGCGTCCCATTAAAATGGCACTAATACTGAAGAACCTCCTGCTGTCATCTGTAGTATTGTATATATAAGTGATTGCCGAGCTGTCAATATTGTATGCGTCTCATTCAAATCGCACTAATACTGAATAACTTCCGGCTGTCATTTGTAGTATTGTATATATAAGTGATTGCCGAGATGTCAATATTGTATGCGTCCCATTCAAATGGCACTAATACTGAATAACTTCCGGCTGTCATCTGTAGTATTGTGTATATATAAGTGATTGCCGAGCTGTCAATATTGTATTCGTCCCATTAAAATGTCACTAATACTGAAGAACTTCCGGCTGTCATCTGTAGTATTGTATATATAAGTGATTGCCGAGCTGTCAATATTGTATGCGTCCCATTCAAATCGCACTAATACTGAATAACTTCCGGCTGTCATCTGTAGTATTGTATATATAAGTGATTGCCGAGATGTCAATATTGTATGCGTCCCATTCAAATGGCACTAATAATGAAGAACTTCCGGCTGTCATCTGTAGTATTGTGTATATATAAGTGATTGCCGAGCTGTCAATATTGTATGCGTTCCATTCAAATGGCACTAATACTGAAGAACTTCCGGCTGTCATCTGTAGTATTATATATATAAGTGATTTGCGAGCTGACAATATTTATTAATTGTCCCATTCAAATTGCCCTAATAATGCTGTTCCAAACTGTTGTTTACGTATATGTTGTATTGCAGTATTGAGTGCTAAATTTCTGAAAGGGGCGGTACAGTCGTGAATCTGTAATGTGTATGGTTGAATCTTCTAATGACGTCATCATATTATTAACCTGCCTATGTAGTTCTGAAATCCTCATTGTGTTGTTGTATTGTACTACATTGTTATTGTGTGCTGAATAAAATATAAATGTGTGCTTTGTGGTTGCGTGATGGGTGATGCGTGTTATGTACATATATGTATATATTGTGATTGTGTCCCACATATGCTGACTTCTATATAGCGGTCTGGCATTGTTGTTCCTTCCCATAAAGTGACATCTGTAATCTGTTGTAATGATGTTCTTCTTGTACGTAATTCCTAATGGTTTATTGTGATGGAATCATGATGTTAAAAGTACAGTAAAATCCATATGTTCTGTTTTGTGATTCCTAGAGAGAATGTAATGTGTTTTTCCCCCATCATTTGAATGCACATGTATGAGTGAATGCTAAAAGCAATGTATGTGCATCCATGACTGAACATGTGTTAAGCCTATGTAGATATGCTGTTGCTGCAAGCATATGAGTTGAATAAATGAAATGCAATAATAAAGGTAAATGAGAGGTGTTTCCCATTGTGTACTGTTTGTGAATCCTGAAATGTTGTAATTATTTTTGTGTCCGTTTAAATGTGATTTTATTTTTAAAAATGTTTGTTACTAGTGATGTTTATTTGTAGTTGATGTAATGTAAAAGTATGAAACAATTTAATGCTGTTGTGAAAATTCAATAAGTAAAATCCATAAGTCCACCATAGGGAAATAGTCATTTCTTGATCTATTTGTCATAGCTGGGTCTAACGCAGAAAAGCATGTTTTTTTTCCGATTTCTAGCGCTGGTATTTGGAGTTTTTTGGTCTACACTTTTTGCGTGCGTTAGGGAAATCTGTCTGTCGCGTGCACAAGCACGTCTTCCCCATAGAAGTCAATGGAGGCTCAAAATTTTGGAAAAAAAAAATTCAAAGACTGGTTTTCCTCGTAAAGTGAGTGACGTCATGGTCTTGTGTGAAAAAGTAGCTAAATCGTGTTCATTTTGTAATAAATAACTTGTTTGTGTATGTAATGTGGTGTATATTTTTTGTATGCATCGATGAGTGTATGTTTGTGATAATATTATTAGTTAGATGTCGCTATATGAGTGAGTTTTCCCGTGTGTCAATGTTAGTCAATGGCAAAATGGATTTGTGTTGTTTTTTTTTCTAACACCCGAGATCTCGCAACTTTGATCCTTTCTATTTAGAAGAAAAAATATTAAATCTGAAAAATAAAAATAGTGTAGTGTTTGTATGAGTGTAAGTGTACTTTGTGTAATATTTGTTTTGTGATTCGTGGATGTTTATTTTGTCGGTAGATGTTAACTACTGGGTCTGAGCTGTCAGTAGAAATTTGTGCGTTGGGTGATTTTTTTGTGTCGGTAACTAAACTCTAAATACCAGAGGGCGGAAAAAAACAGCGTTAGGAGCCTCTAACGCTGGTTTTCACGGCTACCGCCAAACTCCATATCTAGGCCTAAGTTAACTAACAGCAGTGCATTGCCAAATGATAAGAGAAGGAAGCAAATTGGATAACAGAAGTAAATTGGAAAGATGATTAAAATGATACGCTCTGTGTTGTTATTGTTGACTGACCTGGTGATATCATGTAACCCATCATTTGAAAGAAATGACTGCATCCACCAGCCACTACCATCTTCTGCATTCGGATCATATTAAATGATACAATTGCACAGGCCTATCAGAATTTCAGATAGACCTCCAATCCACATGCCCAAGTAGTCCCAAAACTGTGCCTAATGTCCCAAAAAGTTTTTTTTTTTTATTATAAGATGAAATAGCTCATATTATTGTGGACTGAAGATGAGAATATTGATTTTAAACAAGTTTGGTTAGCTGCTGATCCTGAGGGTAAAACAAAAAAGGGACATCAGCTGTTGTATGAAAATTATTGAAAAGTGTGTTTTTCAGCCCACATATCAAAGGTCATTAATTATTATAGAGGAGGAGATTAATTAATTGAAAGTGGCTGTCTGGAGAATATGTATATGGTCTAGGCAAAACGGTGCCCAATAAAAAGCTGTTACTAAAAGAGTGATTGCTATTAATAAGAGCATTTTTTGCTAACATATGTGTTTGGAAAGTAAATACTTCTATTCAAAATTGACTGCAATAAATGTTGAGTGCTATACACTGCTTGTTTTAATATGTGTTTAAATTAAATATCCCCAATTTAAATACTCTAAACAATCCAAAATGAATTTTCATGTCATCAAGGCTGTTAAATTAGAAAAGTCCAAAACCCTGCAAAAAGCTGATAAAAAGTGTTCTACCTTCGGCTGAATTACCATTGTCAAATTTCCCACTAAAAAAACACTGTATAGAGGGTGTTGCCTTACCATGAATGCATTTGAAAACTTTGTGATTAATGGCTTATTGCAATGTTTTCTAAAGATTTCGAATGGATTTGTATTAGAAAACTCTCAGCCAGATTACGAATTTTGCGTTATGAGTATAATGCTGCTTTTTCCCTAACGATGCTATTACGAGTCTTGTAGGTTTAGGTGTACCGCACACTTTTTTGGCTGCCACAAAATGTCAGTACCGCACTTTTAAAAAAGTGCTTTTTCAATGGGTCTCCCATAGTGCCGGTATTACGAGTTTTGCCTAGGAGGCCAAAAAGTGAGCAGTACATCCTATAACCACAAGATCTGTACCGCCATCTAAAGTCAGTAGTTATGAGTTTTACCTTACAAAGTTGTAGCAAAATACTCATAACTAAAGTGCTTAAAAGTACACTAACACTCATAAACTACCTACTAAACCCTAAACCGAGGCCCTCCCGCATTGCAAATAATAAAATAAAATTATTAACCCCTAATCTGCTGCTCCGGACATCGCTGCCACTTAAAAAAATGTATTAACCCCTATTCCGCCGCTCCCCGACATCGTCACCGCTATAATAAAATTATTAACCCCTAAACCACCGCCCTCCCGCATCGCAAACACTATTTAAATATTATTAACCCCTAATCTGACGTCCGTCCACTCTGCCGCTATAATAAACCTATTAACCCTTAAACCTAACCCTAAAGTAACCCTAACCCTAATACCCCCTAACTTAAATATAATTAAAATAAAGCTAAATAAAACCTACTATTAGTAACTAACTAATTCCTATTTAAAACTAAATACATACTTACCTGTAAAATAAACCCTAAGCTAGCTACAATATGGCTAATAGTTACAGTGGGGGGTAATTATCAACGTGTCTACTTTTCCTGCCTTCGCCGGCCCGATACGCTCGCCTAAGCTCGCCTCACATCGCCGCCGCGGACCTGCAAAAATTTGCCTAAGTTATCAAAAAAGCTGTCAAAAAGCCGCGCACCAAGTACACAGCGGACTGTGAAAGTTATCAGTCATCCGATCTCGCTGCTCTTCGGCTTTTACACAGCTTTCTTGCTAGCCTGTCACTAAGCACCCACACTAAACTACACTGTTCTACCCCCTATACCGGCGCCCCCGGAGCCTCCTGCAACTAAATAAAGTTACTAACCCCTAAACCGCCGCTCCTAGACCCCGCCACAACTCTCATAAATATATTAACCCCTAAACCGCCGCTCCTAGACCCCGCCACAACTCTTATAAATGTATTAACCACTAAACCGCCGCTCCTGGACACCGCTGCCACCTACATTATACCTAGTAACCCCTATCCTGCCCCCCCATACCGTCGCCCTCTATAATAAAGTTATTAACCCCTATCCTGCTGATCCCGCACCTCGCCGCAACTAAATAAATAGTTTAACCACTAAACAGCCGCTCCCTGACCCGCCGCAAACTATATTAAATTTATTAACCCCTATCCTGCCTCCCCCATACACCGTCGCCACCTATAATAAATTTATTAACCCCTATCCTGCCCCCCACTACACCGCCGCAACTGTAATAAAATTATTAACCCCTAAACCTAAGTCTAACACTAACACCCCCCTAACTTAAATATTAATTAAATAAATCTAAATAATATTTCTATTATGAACTAAATTAATCCTATTTAAAACTAAATACTTACCTTTAAAATAAACCCTAATATAGCTACAATATAAATAATATTTATATTGTAGCTATCTTAGGATTTATTTTTATTTTACAGGCAAATTTCAATTTATTTTAACTAGGTACAATAGCTATTAAATAGTTATTAACTATTTAATAGCTTACCAAGCTAAAATAAAGAGAAATTAACCTGTAAAATAAAAACTAACCTAAGTTACAATTACACCTAACACTACACTATACTTAAATAAATTATTCCTATTTAAAACTTAATACTTACCTGTAAAATAAACCCTAAGATAGCTACAATGTAATTAATAATTACATTGTAGCTATTTTAGGAATTATATTTATTTTACAGGTAACTTTGTATTTATTTTAGCTAGTTAGAATAGTTATTAAATAGTTATTAACTATTTAATAACTACCTAGTTAAAAAAAATACAAAATTACCTGTAAAATAAATCCTAACCTGTTACAATTAAACCTAACACTACACTATCATTAAATAAATTAAATAAATTAACTACAAATAACTACAATTAAATACAATTACATAAACTAACTAAAGTACAAAAAATAAAAAAGCTAAGTTACAAAAAATAAAAAAAATAAGTTACAAACATTTTAAAAATATTACAATAATTTTAAGCTACTTACACCTAATCTAAGCCCCCTAATAAAATAACAAACCCCCCAAAAATAAAAGAATGCCCTACCCTATTATAAATTAAAAAAGTTCAAAGCTCTTTTACTTTACCAGCCCTTAAAAGGGCATTTTGTGGGGCATGCCCCAAAGAATTCAGCTCTTTTGCCTGTAAATGAAAAATACAAGCTCCCCCCAACATTAAAACCCACCACCCACATACCCCTAATATAACCCAAACCCCCCTTAAAATAACCTAACACTAATCCCCTGAAGATCATCCTACCTTGAGTCGTCTTCACTCAGCCGAGCAGCGATGGAACCGATGAGGAGACCCGGAGCGGCAGAAGTGATCCTCCAAGCGGTGCTGAAGAAGTCTTCCATCCGGGCGATGTCATCTTCCAAGAGGCGCTGAAGAAGTCTTCTATCCGGGCGATGTCATCTTCCAAGCGGGGTCTTCAATCTTCATCCCGCCGACGCGGAACATCCCTCTTTACTGACGGACTACCGACGAATGAAGGCTCCTTTAAGGGACGTCATCCAAGATGGCGTCCCTTCAATTCCGATTGGCTGATCGGAACAGCCAATAGAATGCGAGCTCAATCTGATCTAATCAGATTGAACTTGAATCTGATTGGCTGATTCAATCAGCCAATCAGATTTTTCCTACCTTAATTCCAATTGGCTGATAGAATCCTATCAGCCAATCAGAATTGAAGGGATGCCATCTTGGATGACGTCCCTTAAAGGAGCCTTCATTCCTCGGTAGTCCGTCGGGAAAGAAGGATGTTGCGAATCGGCGGGATGAAGCTTGAAGACCCCGCTTGGAAGATGACATCGCCCGGATAGAAGACTTCTTCAGCGCCTCTTGGAGGATCACTACATCGTATGGAAGATTTCTTCAGCGCCGCTTGGAGGATAACTTCTGCCGCTCCGGGTCTCCTCTTCAGTTCCATCGCTGCTCGGCTGAGTGAAGACGACTCAAGGTAGGATGATCTTCAGGGGATTAGTGTTAGGCTATTTTAAGGGGGGTTTGGGTTAGATTAGGGGTATGTGGGTGGTGGGTTTTAATGTTCGGGGGGTTGTATTTTTTATTTACAGGCAAAAGAGCTGAATTCTTTGGGGCATGCCCCATAAAATACCCTTTTAAGGGCTGGTAAGGTAAAAGAGCTTTGAACTTTTTTAATTTAGAATAGGGTAGGGCATTTTTTTATTTTGGGGGGGTTTGTTATTTTATTAGGGGGCTTAGATTAGGTGTAAGTAGCTTAAAATTGTTGTAATATTTTTAAAATGTTTGTAACTTATTTTTTTATTTTTTGTAACTTAGCTTTTTTTATTTTTTGTACTTTAGTTAGTTTATGTAATTGTATTTAATTGTAGTTATTTGTAGTTAATTTATTTAATTTATTTAATGATAGTGTAGTGTTAGGTTTAATTGTAACTTAGGTTATGATTTATTTTACAGTTAATTTTGTATTTCTTTTAGCTAGGTAGTTATTAAATAGTTAATAACTATTTAATAACTATTCTAACTAGCTAAAATAAATACAAAGTTACCTGTAAAATAAATATAATTCCTAAAATAGCTACAATGTAATTATTAATTACATTGTAGCTATCTTAGGGTTTATTTTACAGGTAAGTATTTAGTTTTAAATAGGAATTATTTATTTAAGTATAGTGTAGTGTTAGGTGTAATTGTAACTTAGGTTAGTTTTTATTTTTTAGGTTAATTTCTCTTTATTTTAGCTAGGTAAGCTATTAAATAGTTAATAACTATTTAATAGCTATTGTACCTAGTTAAAATAAATTGAAATTTGCCTGTAAAATAAAAATAAATCCTAAGATAGCTACAATATAATTATTATTTATATTGTAGCTATATTAGGGTTTATTTTAAAGGTAAGTATTTAGTTTTAAATAGGATTAATTTAGTTCATAATAGAAATATTATTTAGATTTATTTAATTAATATTTAAGTTAGGGGGGTGTTAGGGTTAGTGTTAGACTTAGGTTTATGGGTTAATAAATTTATTACAGTGGCGGCGGTGTAGTGGGGGGCATGATAGGGGTTAATAAATGTATTATAGGTGGTGACGGTGTAGGGGGGCAGATTAGGGGTTAATAAATTTAATATAGGTTGCGGCAGGGTCCGGGAGCGGCGGTTTAGGGGTTAATACATATAATATAGTTGCGGTGGGCTCCGGGAGCGGCGGTTTAGGGGTTAATACATATATTATAGTTGCGGTGGGCTCCGGGAGCGGCGGTTTAGGGGTTAATACATATATTATAGTTGCGGTGGGCACCGGGAGTGGCAGTTTAGGGGTTAATACATATATTATAGTTGTGGTGGGCGCCGGGAGCGGCGGTTTAGGGGTTAATATGTATAGAGTAGCTTGCGATGGGCTATGGGAGTGGCGGTTTAGGGGATAATAACTTTATTTAGTTGCGGCGGTGTAGGGGGGGCAGATTAGTGGTGTTTAGACTCGGGGTACATGTTAGGGTGTTAGGTGTAGACAGCTCCCATAGGAATCAATGGGATATCTGGCAGCAGCGAACTTTTACCTTCGCTGTGGTCAGACTCCCATTGATTCCTATGGGATCCGCCGTCTCCAGGGTGGCGCTTTGAAAACCAGGTATGCTGGGCCGGAAAAGTGCCGAGCGTACCTGCTAGTTTTTTGATAACTAGCAAAAGTAGTCAGATTGTGTGCGGAACATCTGGAGTTACGTAAGGATCGATCTGTGTCGGACTGAGTCCGGCAGATCGAAGTTTACGTCACAAAATTCTACTTTTGCCGGTCTCTAGCCTTTGATAACTAAGGCGAATCAGCCTCGCCACAAATACGCTGCGGAATTCCAGCGTATTTGAGGTTGACGGCTTGATAACTAGGCCCAATGTATCTATCTTCGGTTTTATTTTTATTTCACAGCTAAGTTTATATTATATTATATTTTAACTAGGTAGACTATTTAATAAATGGTTATTAACTATTTAGTAGCTACCTAGTTTAAAAAATTCAAGCTTAGCAGTAAAATAAAACCTAACCTGAGTTACACTAACACCTAACATTACAATAAAATTAAATAAATTAAATTAACAAAATACATTTATCTACATTACAAAAAAATAAACACTAAATTACACAAAATAAAAAAAGAAATTATCAAAAATAAAATTGAATTACTCCTAATCTAATAGCTCAATCAAAATAAAAAAGCCCACCCAAAATAAAAAAACCTAGCCTACACTAAACTGCCATTGGCCTTTAAAAGGGCCTTTTGTAGGGCATTGCCCCAAAGAAATCAGCTCCGTAAAAAAAAATACAAACAACCCCCCAACAGTAAAACCCAGCACCCACACAACCAAACCCCCCAAATAAAATCCTATCTAAATAAACCTAAGCTCCCCATTGCCCTGAAAAGGGCATTTGGATGGGCATTGCCCTTAAAAGGGTGTTTAGCCCTTTTAAGGGCTTTTATTTTAAAAATAAAACCCACCCAATAAACCCTTAAACAACCTAACACTAACCCCCGATGATCCACTTACAGCTTTTGAATATTGGACATCCATCCTTATCCAGGCAGCAGAAGTCTTCATCCAAGCGGGCAGATGTCCTCCTCAAAGCCGGCAGAAGTCTTTATCCAAGCGGGCAGAAGTCTTCATCCAGACAGCTGCTTCTATCTTCATCCATCCGGGGCGGAGCGGGTCCATCTTCAAGACATCCGGCACGGAGCATCCTCTTCTTCTGAAGAATGAAGTTTCACCTTTAAATGATGTCATCCAAGATGTTGTCCCTTACAAACAGGCAAGAAAGAAGGTACGCTTGCTCAAAGTGGGAATGCTGGAAATCACAAGTTTTTTTTCAGACCAAACAGTAACAAGTATGTAGGGTCACAGTTAGGAACGCCTGACGCGAAATGCGTCAGGCGTTCCTAACTGTGACCCTACATACTTGTTACTGTTTGGTCTGAAAATAAACTTGTGATTTCCAGCATTCCCACTTTGAGCAAGCGTACCTTCTTTCTTGCCTGTTTGCATACCAGCGGTGGGGTTTGCCGCTTCGATTTCGCTGCTCCAGCTGCAGTCCCAACCTGGAACCAGTCTCTACTTCCTGCCTTTTTACTTCTCCAAGTGAGATCATCTACCAGAGCCGATCGACGCCAGGGGTGACGTATCAGGAAGACAAAGCCGGATATCGTATACGCCAAGAAGGAAACGCATACTGCACCCGCCCGGGAGGGCTTGCATTGCCCATCCATGAGGAAGTACAGCAGCATGCCCAGGCATCCCACCAGATCAGCGGAGGGTAAGACATCCACGGCACTTATAATTTTAACATCCCTGACCTCCAGGCTTATACGGAATACCGTTGCAGGAAACTTTCCTGGTATCTAGGACTGCGGACATTACTTTAAACTAACTGTTTGTTTCCCTTACACTATTTGCATTGGGACTATTTATTCCCCAATTCTGAAGGATTCTTTTGTACACTTTCAAGAAGAAACCGAGGGGGACCCTAACCTGAACACATACTCCCTTGTTGCATTTTGTCCCTTACATTCCGATTGGCTGACATCCATCCTCATCCAGGCGGCAGAAGTCTTCATCCAAGTGGGAAGAAGTCTTCATCCAGACGGCATCTTTAAATGATGGCTTCCCTTACATTCTGATTGGCTGATAGAATTCTATCAGCCAATAGGAATTAAGGGGGAAAAACCCTATTGGCTTTTGCAATCAGCCAATAGGATTGAGATTTCATCCTATTGGCTCAACGCAACCATATCGCCCGCACAAGCCGTTTTTTGCAAACCTGTAATAGCATCTATCCTCATCCAGGGGCAGAAGTCTTCATCCAAGCGGGCAGATGTCCTCCTCAAAGCCGGCAGAAGTCTTTATCCAAGCGGGCAGAAGTCTTCATCCAGACAGCAGCTTCTATCTTCATCCATCCGGGGCGGAGGGGGTCCATCTTCAAGACATCCGGCACGGAGCATCCTCTTCTTTTGAAGAATGAAGTTTCACCTTTAAATGATGTCATCCAAGATGTTGTCCCTTACATTCCGATTGGCTGACATCCATCCTCATCCAGGCCGCAGAAGTCTTCATCCAAGCGGGCAGAAGTCTTCATCCAGACGGCATCTTTAAATGATGGTTTCCCTGACATTCTGATTGGCTGATAGAATTCTATCAGCCAATAGGAATTAAGGGGGAAAAACCCTATTGGCTTTTGCAATCAGCCAATAGGATTGAGATTTCATCCTATTGGCTCAACGCAACCATATCGCCCGCACAAGCCGTTTTTTTGCAAACCTGTAATAGCAGCGCTATTAAAGGTGAGTGTTGGAAATACTCACCTTTGAAACAGTAGTTTGAAACAGAATCTAGATGGATTGGAATGGGAACAAAATAAAGTTTTTGCATAAAGAAGACGGGAGATGTGCATGGACAAAAAAAAATGGTTTCAGGTGGATAATTTGTATTGAATTAAAAAAAAAATAACTTGAAGAGAAATTTTGTTACTGGTCCAATTTGGACTAATTTCATTAATAAAATGTGTTTGTTACTGAAATTAATAATTCATTGCAGTCTTGTAGATTAAAGAAAAATGTTAAGAGTTTTGCATTACTAGTAACTGTTGGAATGTTTTTAAGTGACTCATTCCTATTCTGATTCATTCTCAACCACAAAAAGATTTTTAACAGAGACCAGTGAAAAGTGTTTAATTTCCCATTGTAGTCATTGGTCAACACAGAAACCTATTGCTTTGTGGTTAAACAAAAGCATATAAGTAAGCATTACTAAATCACTAAAACTACAGCTCTTTGGCATGAAGTTGTTTCTGTAAATGTATTTGTGTGTGTGTGTAACGGTGATTAACTGATGATGACAATTTCAATCAATTACAGAAATGGGGGCCGATTTACTAATGTGTGGGCGGACATGATCCGCTGTAGCGGATCATGTCGGCCACACATTGATAAATGCAGACAGCATACGTTGTTGGCATTTATCATTGCACAAGCATTTCTAGTGAAAAGCTTGTGCAATGCTGTTCCCTGCACATTCACTGTTAATCAGCCGCTAGCAGGGGCTAGCAGACAAGTTAAGGAGCAGCGGTCTTAAGACCGTTGCTTCTTAACTCCTGTTTCTGGCGAGCCTTAAGGCTCGCGCGGAAACAGTTAATTGATGGGTTGATAAATCGACCCCCTAGGCTCAGTTGCACACAGGTGTGAAAGA
This sequence comes from Bombina bombina, assembly GCF_027579735.1. NCBI lineage: Eukaryota > Metazoa > Chordata > Amphibia > Anura > Bombinatoridae > Bombina > Bombina bombina. Next base: position 315,015,507 of record NC_069501.1, read on the forward strand.
AAAACTTTTATTTCCAAAACAATAAGCTAGGTGTATGTAAATAAATTAAAGGGACATTCTACTTGAAAATGTTTATAGTTTAGAAAGATAGATAATCAATTTATTGCCCATTGCCCAATTTTGCATAACCAATACAGTTTTTACCTATGTGATTGCTTTGTGAATACTGCCCTGTTATCTCAGTTCATTTGACAGACTTGCATTTTAGCTAATCAGTGCTGACTCCACAGGAGTAAGCACAATGTTATCTATTTGGCACACATGAACTAGCTGTGTCTAGCTGTGAAAAACTGTCAAAATGCACTGCGATAAGAGCATATGAGCCTACCTAGGATTAGTTTTCAACAAAGAATACCAACATAACAAAGAAAATGTGATGATAAAAATAAACTGGAAAGTTGTTTAAAAATTGCATGCTCGATCTGAACCATGAAAGTTTCATTTTGACTAGACTGTCCCTTTAATTTTTGTTTATCCATTTTAACTGGGAAAATTTGGGTATACTATGGATGGTTGTGTGTATGTATTATACTGTGAAATTACTATATATATATATATATATATATATATATATATATATATATATATATATATATAGAGAGAGAGAGAGAGAGAGAGAGAGAGAGAGAGAGACTAGAGACTATATATATATATATATATATATATATATATTTATTTTTTTTTACACTACATTTATTGTAAAAAAAACTAACAACATTTTTTAATCTTAAGAGGTTTTGATTTATAATAAAAATCAATCTTGTGGGATATTAAGAAGTCACAGAAGAAAGTGGCCACAGGTCACAACTGATCCCACTTACAAAAGTGGTCATTACAATAAGTACATTACTTCTTAAGAGTGTTTTCCTAAAATAGTGAGATTTCCATTGACCACTATAGAGCCGCTTCAATTTTGCCTAAAAGCAACTTCTCATTCTTTTTCTACAGAATAGGTTTACTTGCAAGATCCTGTTCTGTACACAGTGAGGGAGAAGTGAGAACTTACAATTTGGAAATATTAAAGAAGCTCAATAGTTTTTTAATGGTGGCAGAAGAGGAGGTGCAGCAGCATATTTTGGCAATATATTTAAAGAATAGGGCAACAAAATTCATCCAGAATAAGATGCATAACAAATGTTGACAGTATAAAGGCCTAGCAGAACCACACAGGTACAGAGTGGCTATTGTGACTGTGTATGAGGCCTGCTGTTTGAGTTTACACTTAGCATGGCACTGGTTGGTAACTAGATACCTCAAATTCAGGCTTTGAGGCCTATTTAACAAAGGTCTTGTGGAACTGATCCAACAGTGTGGATCAGGTCTGCAAGACCTCGCTGAATGTGGAGAGCAATAGGCTCTACGTATTCAGCATTGCACCAGCAGCTCACATTTGAACTTGCATTTGAACTGTTCCCTAGGGATGTAGCACTGACAAAGAGGAATGGCAACAGCAGCATCGATCATGCTGAGTAAGGTGACAAAATTAATCAACAAGATACAATGCTGCCAGACCATCAGTAACAAGCCCAGCAGCAGCACACAGACATGAAGTGGGCAGGATTTATGTTATATGTAATGTGAAGTAGAGATGTGCATTCAGACCTCATACAAATACTAATTTGTTTGAATGTATGCCAATTCTGTGATTCATCTGTTATACGAGTAGATTAATACATTGTAGGGTGAAATCGATAAAGAATGAACAAGTGCTTGACCAAATCAATTTGTTCTTTCATTCCTACCCTTTGCCATCAACAAAAGTGCAGGAAGGGGCAGGAGAGGAGCTATAAAAGCTTGGGTAATCGACTCTGCAGCTTATAATGATGGATACGGGTCTATTCATTTGTCCCTGTCCCCTGTCCAATCCTGCCATAATATTACTAATGATTAATGTTTAGGGACCAGTGAGGCAGTAAATGTTGTGTTTAGTCACACAGGCTTGTCAAAAAAAAAAAAAGTTCTGTCAAAAAAGGTGGGAAGCTATATGATGCCCCCCACCCCATTTTCACTTTGACTAAAAAGGGTCAGATGCAAAGTCAGGAGATCCAGAGAGGTGAAGGTAGGCTGTAACAAATTAGCAAGTTATCCAGAGAGGTCAAAGTAGGCTGCAACAAATTAGCAAGTTATCCAGAGAGGTCAAGGTAGGCTGCAACAAATTAGCAATTTATTCATAGAGGTCAAGGTAGTCTGCAACAAATCAGAGACTTATAGGGTGAATCACAATTCTTTAAAAAAGCTTATCAGATGATTTAACTACAAAAATTTCCATAGAAATGAATGGTGAATTTTATAGAAAAATAGGTTCTTTTAAGAGGAGGGGAAGGTTTGCTAGTTTGCTGATGATACAAACATTTGTAACAGAGTTGATGTTCCAGGAGGGGTTGATCAAACGAACAGTGATATTAAAAAAAACTAGAGGACTGGCCAAATACTGTAAATGGGATCTGAAATGAAATATTACCAAGAGCAAAATTATGCATATAGGATCGAAAAACCCATTGGCCAATTATAGTCTCAATGGTACATTGCTGACTGTAACTAAAGAGGAACGGTTCTTGGGAATTATTATTTCAGATGTTTTAAAATTTGGTAAACAATTCTAGCAGTCAAGCCAATTAGGCCAGTCGAATAGTTGGTTGCATTGGGAGACTTATTAGTAGCAGAAATAGCAAGGTTCTTATGCCACTTTACAGATCATTAGTTAGGCCAAATCTTTAATACAGTGTAAGATATAAATAAACTAGAAGCTCTCCAAAAGAGGGCTAATAAAATGGTACATGGTCTAAATTGCAAAACTTACAAAGAAAGACTCTATGACCTTAATATGAATAGTTTAGAGGAGAGAAAGAGGTGACATGATAGAAACCTTCAAATATATGCACCTTCAAATATATGAAGGAACTTAATAAAGTAGAAGCATTTTCCACAAAAAAACAAATGCCAAAACAAGGGGTCACAATCAAGTTAGAGGGTAGCAGATTCAGGAGAAATGTGAGAAAGAACTTTTTTACAGAAAGGGTGGTGGATTCACAGAATACACTTCCTATTGAGGTGGTAAACACAGGGACTGTAAAGGAATTCAAAAATACCTGGGACATGCACAAGACTATCCTAAGAAAAAGTAACATGTAATATGGGTAGATTTGATGGGTCTTTTTGGTTCTTATCTATCGTCAAATTTTATGTCAAATTTTATAATTTAAAATTTGGTCACAAGTAGTTGTAAATTTCCCAATAATGGTAACAAATCCAAAACCAATATTCAGCTGAAGTGAATGCCCACATAAACCAAATTCTAATTATCCTAACATTTTGAAAATTCTGAAAAAATGTTTTTGGATCTCTTAGAGACCAATTGCCCAGTGACCAGTAGCAATTTGGTCTAGTGTAGACCATGCAGTAGTCAAGCAAATGTTACTTGTGGGCTACTGGGAAGGGAATCTGCAAAAGCAATGAACTACCTTTTCCTTCAAGGCATAAATAAATTGACATAGTATTTTGATGCTTGTTGTTTATTGAGCAAACTGCAAAAACAAACATATCACTGAAATCATGTTGTATAAAGTACTTTCACAGATTGCTATCTTTTCAGTGATTCCACTATAGCATGACAGGTGACAAGGAAAAAGAATTACTGTGTTAGGAAAAAAAAAACATTGGAGAAAACCCACAAACATACTTTAGTATATATTCTCTAAAGATGCAAGCCAAGACAAAGTCAATCTCTCTCTCTTTCTCTCTCAAGAAGCTCTCAGCATGAGGTCATAGTGGAACACAAGGAAAATCAACTGCTAGCTCACTGATTGAAAAGGGGTCTGGGAAGCTCAGGCAATAACCTAAAATCCCTTTTCCACTTCCTTCCCTCTTCCTGAGAATCCTAATTAGTTAGAAAATGTCTGAAAACATCAATAAAATGTTAGCTCTTCTTAATTTAGTTTGATTGGATAAACTGCTCTTTTGCATCATCACTGCATGCGGCTATAGAAACAAAAACAAATAAATGAAAAAATGTGTTTATTTTTCTTTGATTTATTTATTTATTAATTCACAAGAACCATGATTTTATATTCATCCGAAATGAATGAATAACAGGAAAATGAATACATTTTTTATTCCTAAAAGGAATGCAAATCTCTAAAGAAGGTAAAATTGAATGCATTACGTGAATATATTTTGTCTCCTTAATTTATGTGTTGTTCTGTAGAGTTTATTCCCTAATGTGTAAAGCTTTTCCCAATTTTATGAGGAAGTTCCATAGAATAATTTAGTAAAGGCATATTTTTTCCATGTAGGCAATCCTTATAGGCCTTATATGACCACAATATTTGATGACAATTTAGAATCATTATTTTAGGCATATACTCTTCAGAATTGTATCTCTATAATGCTTTTTAGATTATGGTAAATAATAAAAAAGATGCATATTCAGTTCAACGTACACACACTAAATATGTAAAATACATTTGTGAAGCACTGGATTACTAATAAAACATTTAACCAATGACAATATAATCCTGGTTTTGTATTGTAATCTATTGCTAAATTCATAACAATACTTAGAGAGGTTATTTAACATTACAACTCATACTACTTTGAAATATATATGAGACACTTGCCATTTTTCTAGCTTTTACTTCTTCTGAGTGTAATTAGCATAAACACAATATGACAAGTTAACCTCATAAATGTTCAGTAGAAGGATTTAATATTGATAAAAAAGTGCTGTTAGTCTACTTTCATTAGAATGAGCACTTCATATACATTTTTGCTTCAGTGCACTTTCAGGTTACGCTAACATTAAAAAGTACAGTGATTTAGACAACATTAAATGAATGATGTAAAGGATGAAGACTCCTGAAGTAAGCATATTCATTGGAACAAAAGCCTTGATCAAAGCTGTGTTTGCAAGATAATCTTGTTATGCACGGGCCATGAAAAAGTAACCTGTTAAATAATTTAAGGACAGGTCAAAAGTGTACAGTTGTGTGACGTGTGAAGTCATTTTATCCCTATCAGTTTATTCTATAAAATAGACACTTTTTTATTTTATCAAATATGATTTAAAATAACAATTCCAAGTAAAAAAAAAAAAAAAAAAAAGTAGCTGTGTGATGTGGTCAGGAATTTCACATGAGTAGTAGATTGCTTTCTGACAAAGTTAGTTTAAATTTCCTACCCCATAAAAAAATGTGTATTGTTTTACAGGCCTGGAATTGTGGTTTACTCTATTTCCTTTGCTGAGGCAAATTACTGACATCTATAAATGAGCTCCTGAACATATAAAATGATCACTTTGCGTCACGTAGGAGTGTTAAGAATCTGCATTCCATATAATGTACTTCCGCCTCTCTGGGGTAGTGGAAACCCTACAATTTCAGAGATAAATGAGAGAAAAAGCAGGCAAAATAATTAATAATGAATGATCATGCATTGCAAATAGAGTAACTTATCATTGTTGTCAGAGTCAGAAGCTATCAGTATAGGGATGCCAACCACTTTACCTTTGTTTTTCACCTGCTATTAACCTAATAAGATAATAATTACTAAAATTAAATGTAAAACTACTTGGCACTTATGATTTAAAAGCAATATTTAAACATGGTCTCATTCCAAGATTTGCATTTTCTTTTAAATCTTTAACTGCTGATGAGGACACATGGTCTTCATTCATACAATGTCATTAGGGCATAATACAAGCACATGTCTTCACCTTGAGGGGGTGTGTAGTGCTTTTAAATCTGATCGGGGGTCCCCTATGCGGTTTTAGGTGATTTATGAGGTGGTGTCGGACTAGGTCTTAGTTTGGCGAATGCAGGAATGTCAGTGACATCACCACAATTGGGTGTTGTAATGTCATTCAGACCTAGAAACCGAGAAGTGGCAGGAACAATAAATAGGAGAAGGGAGCTAGAAGGAGGGTGCATATAAAACCCCATCAATCTCAGCTTCCTTACTTCCTATAACCCCCCTAATCATGTATGTCTTGGGGAGGGGGTTAAATGTATTTTTTAAAAAAGGCCAAGAGACTACTCATGTCCATTTGTTTAAAGCCCATAAGAAATTCATCAAAATAAAGCCTTTATATACGTTTTAATAGCCAAGTGATCCATGTAGTAATGGCAATCACACTTTTGTCTACATCCATGTTTATTAAAATGTTAATCTCATTTTTATTGAGAGGGTCTTTAAGCACTCATAATAGGCCATCATTAAGGCTTAGAGACTCACAAGACCCATTTTTTAAAGCATAGAAACCCTTCTTTTTGATCACTGTGGCAATAGTCATTATCTGGTGTAAATAAATGTTGATTTATTTGAGAAGAGGCTCAACATTGTTTGTTAGTTTGTGATTTCTTACAGGTTATCATGTAAAATTTTGAATTCTGAAATATGGCATATCTTTAACAGAACAATCTTAAACATAATGCTATCTATACAAATATGCTTTATGCCATTTAGAATAAAATGATGCAAAAAAGCCCTCAAATGCTTTGACAAATTGTAATTTTCTGCATAGCACTTATAAACTATATTGTATGTTTAGATCTCTAATACCCCATATCCTTTGTCTGGGTCCCATTTCCCCCAGCCCTATTTCTATACCCCAGGCAAATTGACTATGAAATTGTTTTCAGTAATAATAACTCAGTGAGGGCAAGGAGGGAGGGTGTCAGTGGTGGGAATAACCTCCCCAGTGTAATCTACCTTCTCCTTACCCCTTACCAACCTTTTAATATTGCTGTTTGATTGACTCTTCTTGGAGGTCCTCAGCTTTGCTGTCTTATCTTTTTGAAGCCCACTGCACACCCTAGCTGACTCCCAGAAGTGAGTCATCTCTTCCCGCTGGTCCACTAGTTGTGGTTACAGACCACAAATGTTTTCCTTCACCAACGTGGTCCAAAACAACACCGGACAAGTCCGTGTGCAGTATTCACCACCTCCAGTTATTTTGTATTGTATTATGTCCAAAATACAATTCTATCAACTTTCAACAACTATTTAATTTTAGCTCTGCAGTCCTGGTCCGTTACATTCAGTAGCTAGCTGTGCCCCGGCCAACTTTTCATTTTTTGATGCTTGTATTTGGTGCAAAACTCATGACATTATTTGAATTACTTCCATATCTAAATTCATTTAAAAAAAATGGTATGTTTTGTTTTTAAATAAGCATAATTCTTTAAAGCACAGCTGAGCTGTGTTTAGTATAAGGAGGTCAGATACATAGGTGCTGATGGAACACCTGAAGAGACAGAACTTTTATTGCTATAACCCTTCTTAAGCATGGCCAACTAGCAAGTTGTATATTATAGTTATGGAAAACCTTTATTAATAAATATAACTGATGACAGGTGCAAAAGACTAGATTTGTAAAAATCACAGTTATAAGTGACACATAGGAACTGTAGATATTGTGAAACAGCCAGAGATTGATACCACAGGAACTGAAAAAGGTATCTAAGACACACAAAACATAGATACATTTGAAATTCAGCTGACTGGTATCTCTGAACATGGCAGACAGGTAACTCAGAAAAACAGCAGACCTTTAAATTAAGACTGTTACAGGTGCCTCTAGAGCAGAGATGCGGCAAGTTCCTCTGAAGCACTGTGAGAAGCGCCTCTGGAACACAGCTGAGACAGAAACCACTTGAAGAGGCAGAGAAAAGAATACTAGAGCAGGTTGGAGAAAGTCAGACTTGCCATGGATAAAAGCCAAAAAAGATAAGTCAAAGAAAAATCGTAATTTATAGAAACTTGGTAAGAGAGCCAAGCGGTTGGCAACGGTATGGCAGCAGCAGTACAATGCACAATCCATATAACAAGTTCAAAATCAAGCCATGTTTAGCAATGGGAAGTCAAAACAGCAGACAAATACAGAAGCAGAGGCTAAGCTGGGGGTAAAACAGTCTATTATAGGATAAAACTACTGGTGAGACACCAGGTGTGTAGAGACAGCAAGAATCCCAGAAAAGCTGGAAATCTCCCAGTGGCCGAAACACACAAGCTGCTCACAGACAGTATGCTGCACTGTAAGTCAGATAACACATGTTCAATTAGAAAAGGTCAGGCTATAATGTCTGCAAACTTCAAGGCATGGTTATGACATTGTTTGACTGTGGGCATGTTTTAGTATTAGTTTAGATCCCCACCTTACCCAATAAAAATCCTTATTTTCAAATTTTCACTATTGTAATTCCATCCAGACTGCATATTTAATGATAAATATCTTTTTTTTTTTTTTTTTGCATTCTCCCCTTTTTTTCCTTTCAAGATATTTTTTGGCCAGGGGTGTTAGAATATGGTGTGTGTGTGTGTGTGAGGGGGGAGGGGGGCAGCAGAAACAAACATTAAACAACAAAAATATAATTTCATGACCCAAATACAAAGGAGCAGTTTAAATTCTAAGTTATATATTTCTCTTACTTCTCAATTGAAACAAATGCTGCACTACTATAAACACATTTAATTCACTCACTAGAGAATGCAACAAGGTACTCATGAGAATTTAATTTAATAATAGAATTTTCAATATTTTTGGGGAGGAAAAACATAGGGCTAGATTATAGTGCTAACTTCAGTAGCAGTAAACTATTTGCGCATATTGTGTTGCGCAGGTACAACGAGTAGAAAGTAAAAAGCTATTGCTCCAGCACCAACCCGAAGCATGCAAAATACAATATTGCGCGTTTGATAAGATATTCCCCCCAGAAGTCAATGAAGAAAAAAAAAGTAGAAAAACCTAACACCCTACTTGAGCGCTAATCTGAATCGCCAGCCCCCAATGCAAAGTAAACCACTACACTATTAACCCTTAACTGCCAGACCCCCCAATGCAAAGTATACCACTAACATCTAAACCCCGGCCCCTAAACTAACGCCCCCTAAGTTAACCCATAGTAGACAAATTCTACCTTTGCCAAAAAACTAATTACCTTTAAAGAAAAAAAGTTATGCCTATTCTAACCCCCCCAAAAAACAAAATATAAAAACCTTTTCTAAAACTAAACTACAAATAACCCTTAAAAGGGCATTTTGAATGGCATTGCCTTAAAGTGAACCAGCTCTTTTTGGGAAATAAAAACCTACAACCCTGAAAATGGCATTTGGCTAGGCATTGCCCTTAAAAGGGTATTTAGCTCTTTTGCTGCCAAGAGAAAATAAAAAAAAAACCACCCTAAAAAAAAACCACGCTAAAAAACAACAACAACCAACTCTAAAGCTGAAGATGGTGCTCTATCTTCATCCGGTGGTGGTCCTTCTTTATGCTTGAATGAGAGCTGGACGTTTTTTGTTATTAAATATTACTGTTATTGAAAACCCATATTCCTAATATATCTTATATATTAACTGTCCATGCAAATACCAGCACAATATGAGCTGTAATTATTTTTGTTCATTTTGGTTTCTTCTGTATGAGCTCTAATACATTTTTTAAATTGAGAATTGTTATATAGCAGCAAGGTCCTCTGTTTTAAAAGATATCTCAAAACTTGATAAGTCATGCAATGGATTTACATTTAGAGGCCTATTTATCAAATGTCTGTCGTACCTGATCCGATAGTGAGGATCAGGTCCAACAGACATCGCTGATTGCGGAGAGCAATACGCTCTCCATATTCAGCATTGCACCAGTAGCTCTTGTGAGCTGCTGGTGCAACGCAGCCCCCTGCAGACTCGCGGCCAATTGCCCGCCAGCAGGGGGTGTCAATCTTCCTGATCGTATTCGATCGGGTTGAATTGTGGCGATCTCTGTCCGCCTCATCAGAACAGGCAGACAGTGTTATGGAGCAGCGGTCTTTAGGTCGCTGCTTCATAACTGCTGTTTCTGGCAAGTCTGAAGACTCGCCAGAAACACGGTCCCTCAAGCTCCATTCAGAGCTTGATAAATGGGCCTCTTACTGTTAACCATGCACACAAGTTAAATGTGCATAGAAGCAAACTTTCTGTGAAAATTATATGTGCAGCCATCTGTTTGCACTTGCAGCTCTGACTGGTTTTGTGAGTTTATGATATGTACGTCCAAGTTAAGGACTATTACAATTCTTATTCAAACAAACACTAAATCCATGAGTCTCACTTCTAAGATGCTCTTGGAAGTGGGTTTCTAAGGCAAAGCATGTTAAATTAACATGTGGCTAAAAAATGCTGATCACTCTCTCTAACTTGCAAGAGGTGATTAGAATATTTGTGTATATGTATATCTATCTATCTATCTATCTATCTATCTATCTATCTATCTATCTATCTATCTCTCTCTCTCTCTATATATATATATATATATATGCACACACAGATCCATACATAATTGACAAATTGACTCAAATTGACATAATTGACAATTGACTCAAAAGCTGTATCATGGACAGGTGTAGGCTATTTATTTGTTATTTCATCATCAATTAAGCAAGTAAAAGGTCTGGAGTTGATTCCAGGTGTGGCATTCACATGTGGTAGCTATTGTTGTGTACCCACAACATGCGTTCAAAGGAGCTGTCAATGCAAGTGAAACAGGCCATAATTAGGCTGCAAAAAAAACAGAGATTGCAGGAACATTAGGAGTAGCCAAATCTTCAGTCTGGTACATTCTGAGAAAAAAGAACACACTGGTGAGCTACACCAAAAGGCCTGGACTTCCATGGAAGACAACAGTGGTAGATGATCATAGGATCATTTCCATGGTAAAGAAAAACCCCTTCACAACATCCAGCCAAGTGAAGAACACTCTCAAGGAGTTAGGCATATAATTATCCAAGTCTGCCATCAAGAGAAGGCTTCACAAGAACAAATACAGAGGATTCAACACAAGGTGCAAACTATTCATGAGCCTCAAGAATAGAAAAGCCAGACTAGATTTTCCCAAAAAATATCTAAAAAATCAGCCCAGTTCTGGAACCGCATGCGTAGGACAGATGATACTAAGATCAACCTGTACCAGAATGATGGAAAGAAAAAAAGTCTGGAGAAGGTTTGGAACGAATGATGGGAAGAAAAAAGTCTGGAGAAGGCTTGGAATGACTCATGATCCGAAGCATACCACATTGTCTGTAAAAATCAGTGGAGGCAGTTTACTGGCATAAGCATGCATGGATTCCAATGGTACTGGGTCACTAGTGTTTATTGATGATGTGACAGAAGATAGAAGCAGCCAGATGAATTCTGAAGTGTATAGAGATATATTGTCTGCCCATATTCAGCCAATTTCAGCAAAGTTGATTGGAAGGAGTTTCACTTTACATATGGACAATGACCCAAAACATACTGCGAAAGCAACCCAGGTGTTTTTTAAGGCAAAGATGTGGAATATTCTGCAATGGCTAAGTCAATCACCTGATCTCAACCTGATCTTAATTTGTCAACTTAAATTTGAGCCCCTGAAATAAGGATACTGTGCATGAAAATGGGTGCAATTCCCAAACGTTTCATACAATATTTTTGTTCAACCCCTTGAATTAAAGATGAAAACCTCCACTTTAATTGAATCTTGGTTGTTTCATTTCAAAACCATTGTGGCGGCGTACAGAGCCAGAATTATGAAAATTGTGTTAGTGTCCAAATTATTTCCAGACCTAACTTTATATATATATATATATATATATATATATATATATATTTACAACCCCAATCCCGAAAAGTTGGAACAATATGAAAATTGCAAAAAAAAAACAAAATCAAAAAGGGGCCGATTTATTAACAGTCGGATGTACATGATCACTGTAGCGAATTATGTCTGCCCGACATCGCTGAATGCTGACATCATAAGCTGCGGCATTTAACAACATTGCACAAGCAGTTCTGGTGAACTGCTTGTGCAATGCCACCCCCTGCAGATTTGCGGCCAGGGGGTGTCAATCAACCTGATCGTATGAGATTGGGTGGTTTGATGTTCGCAGCCTCAGAGGAGGTGTATGAGTTAAGGAGCAGCAGTCTTAACTGAAGGCTCACATGGAAACAGGGCCATTCAGGGCGATTTAGCCCTTAATAAATTGGCCCCAATGAGTCATTTGAAAATTCTATTTACTCTGTACTATATTGAAAACACATTATTTGATGTTTTACTTTGTGAATGTAATGTATTTTTAAACATAGACTCATTTCAAATCTGATGACTGCAACACGTTCCAAAAAAGTTGGGAAAGTCGACTGTTTAGCACTGTGTAACATAAACTTTTCTTTTAATAACACTTAATAACCATTTGGGCATTGAAGATACCATATAAATAGAGGGAGTTCAGTAAAGCGCTAGGGTCTAAATATCAAACATCTTACAAATGGTTGAATAGATACTTTATTCTATTTGAGGCAGTATTTATACAAAGAAAATGGGTAGTAAGGGCGCTGGTAGCTTAAGATAACAGAAGGATATATTGCAGCCAAAATTGACTGGTGAGACAATTTTACCAAAAAGTGGTAAATATATATTCAGTCCTTATGGGATTAAAGAGGAGGTATCTTATTAGTTAAAACCAAATAAACGCAAGGTAAGAAAAGGATAACATAAATATGTTTTAATGTAAAAAATCTCTTATATATAGAGCAAGATATATGTGAGAGATAAAAAAACTCACTTAGAGCAATAAAATACAGGGACGTCTCCCTTAAGTGTGTGTATGCACAAGAATCCAATAAGTAACAGAGAAATATAAAATTAGCAACAAAATATAAAATTGACTATGCAAGTAACAATATCATTACCGAGTTACACAATTTGGCTTTTTCTGTAGACTTAGTGCGGTTAAATATAAGTATATGCACAATAATGGTAATTTGTGTACCACAAATGAAAGTCCTTCTACTAAGGCCACTTGTATTTGTGTATCACTAAGGCACATCTTTTGGACATAGTCACATGTATTTGTGTGCTGCTTAATTAAAGTCTTTTTGACAAAGCCACATAAATATAGAACCAAAAAGGATGTTTTCTTTTTCACAATCCCACCTTGGAGAGTGTAATAATCTTATTGATGTCAGTTTTGGAATAAGGTCACCTGTGTCCGTATAATCCGGTAGAAAGATCCAGTTATTTAGTTCATACCTTAGCTCCTATGTCCCTGAGGAGTTGGTCTATATCGTTCGGCTGGAAGTATACTCACAACTACGAGTTCATCCCTCGTGATTTTGGCGTCTGATGTCATGGGTAACACTCGGGAGGCTTGTATTTGCCCAACGCTCTGGCTGTACTTATTTTTACGATATACCAATGTTGCAAATCAGGGGGGAGCAAAATGCTACAAATTTTCTCAATGAGAATAGTCCGTAATCTTCACCTGCACTTAGCCTCGCATGCAGGCCACAGACTTGAGTGGAATATTATAAGAACAAAAAATAACCCGGTTTAAAACGTCTCTTAAAAGATAGTAGTATACAAGTTTCCGAGGTGAATAAAAACCACCACTTTCGAAGCGTTTTGCCATACAGGAGGGCTTTATCAAGATTTTACATTAAAACATATTTCTTTTATCCTTTTCTTACCTTGCGTTTATTTGGTTTTAACTAATAAGATACCTCCTCTTTAATCCCATAAGGACTGAATATATATTTACCACTTTTCTGTAAAATTGTCTCACCTGTCAATTTTGGCTGCAATATATCCTTCTGTTATCTTAAGCTACTAGCGCCCTTACTACCCCTGTTCTTTGTATAAACACTGAAGATACCAGTTGGTAAAGTTTAGCAAGCAGAATATTCCCCCATTCATCCATTATGCATGTCTTCAGCTGTGCAATAGTACAGGACCTTTGTTGCTTTAATTTGCACTTCATAATGCGCCACACATTCTCAATCTGAGACAGGTCAGGACTGCAGGCAGGCCATGCTTACGCCACCATCTTCTTGTAATCTGGGCAGAATCCCTGGAAAATATAATGTCTGGATGGCAGCATATGTAGCTCTAAAATGTATTCATATCTTTCTGCATTAATAATGCCCTCACAGATGTGTAAGTTACTCATGTCATGGCCACTGACACACCCCATACCATGACAGACGCTTTGTACCTGATGCTGATAACAGCTTGGATGGTCCTTTTCCTCTTTGGCCCAGAGAACATGACGACTATTTGAAATATTGGCTCATCAGACCACAAAACACAATTCTACTGTGCTACTGTCCATCTCAGATGAGACCAAGCCCAGAGAAGTCAGTGACACTTCTGGACAGTGTTGATGTATGGCTTCTGCTTTGCATAGTAAAGCCTTAACTTGCATCTGTGGATGCAGCGGCGAATGGTGTTGACTGACAAAGGTTTACCAAAGTATTGCCGAGCCCACGTCAGTATATCCATTACAGACTCATGATGGTTTTTGAGATAGTGACGTCTGAGTGATTGGAGAGCACACGCATTCATAGGTGGTTTTCGGCCTTGCCCTTTATGCACCAAGATTTGACCGGATTCCTTAAATATTTTAATTATATTGTGCACTGTAGAAGGTGAAATGCCCACAGTCTTACCGATTTGTCTTTAGGGAATGTTCTTCTCAAAGTGTTGGATTATTCACTGATACATCTGTTGGCAGATTGGCGAGCCTCGACCCATCCTTGCTCTTGAAGGACTAGGCCTTTTTTGGAGGCTCCTTAAATATCATGATTACACGATTGCCTCACCTGTTTCACATCATATTTCAACTTTTCACATCACTATTAGTCCTAAATTGCCCCTGTCCCAAATTTTTGGGAATGTGTTGTTGTCATCAGATTTGAAATTAGTATATATTTTTAAAAATTCAGAAAAAAAGGTACATTGCCACACTCCATATAAAAATATATTCTTTATTCAAAATAATTAAAAATGCTATTAGCAAAGAACAGTGACAAATGCCACGAATATGGGGAGAGAGCGCAGCACACGGGCTTACGCGTTTCGGCAGATTGCCGTAATCATAGCCTGGTGTGTGTCTATCCTACATGTCCTTAAAAACACCTAAAATTATGCTAATAGGTTGAAAAATGCGCTCACTCCACCCTCTAATAGTGTGCATATGGGGAATACCTGCAACACCTACTTAACCCTTTGTGTGTTCCCTATTCACTTGTATATGCATAATAATGTAATGTGGCTTATTAACAATAAGAAGAAAAGAGAGGGCTTTAGTCCACAGGATAGTTTTTAACAATTCGTATGTTTTCGCATAAATAACACATATGTATATGTGAAATAAAATATTATATTTATAATCTATGTAATAACTTTGCGTTTATAACTGTTGGACTAACCCTGCCCTTGATGATATTATTGCTACTTTTTGTGGTAACAAAAATAAATATAAATTTGTAAATATGTCAAAACCATTACTAGCAATTCACCATATACACCTATCTTATGATGTTAATTTCATTGGTGATTATTGTGGGACAATAATATCTATTTATTACAAAGTGACAGGACACATTCTAATTATAATTATAAAAGGTTTTAGGGAATTTTGTTCTTTAGAAATTTATATGTTACACATCTCAGACATGCATTGGTGCATGTCCTACTGCATATATATGTGCCTTCCAAGACACTTTACAATAGGGTTATCTCACTCCCAGTAGTTTATTATGTCGTATCTGGAATTGAGACCCTCTGGAATCCAGAACATCTCCCTTTTTTGCTAGGAGTTTGTCCAAATCTCCTCCCCTTTTGGGAACCTTCACTTCCTCAATTGCACACCATTTTAGTGTGTCAATATCACCTTTGTGATTTTCTGTGAAATGTCGTACTAGGGGTGTTTGTGATTTGCCTCTCGTAAGGGTAGATATATATTCACGTATCCGGGTTTTGATGTCCCTAGAGGTGAGACCTATGTATTGTACTCTGCACACTTGGCATGTCAGCATGTATATCACACTCGTAGTCGTGCAATTCATACAAGTCTTAATCTGAAACACCTCTCCTGTCACATGTGACTTAAAAGTTTTGGTTTTATCCAAATACTCACATGGTTTACATTTCTTGTGACCGCAGTTATACATGCCTCTGCTGGTCATCCAAGTACTCTGGGTTTTAGTTTGTGATTTTAATTCTGTGGGTGATAGTAGCGACCCCAAAGTGGGACACTTCCTTGAACTACACCTAATACCTTTCTTAACCACTCCGATCAATTTTTCGTCGGCGGCCAAAATGGGGAAATGCTTGCGTATTATATTAGCAATCTCAGGGAACTGAGCACTGTAACTGGTGACAAATGTCACACCTTTAAAGTCCTCTTTCTGTTTATTTCTTCCTCTGAGGAAGTTTTCTCTAGTCAAAGGTTCTACCTGCATTCTGGCTTTTCTAATAGTTTTGCAGGGATAGCCTCTCTCTTTCAGTCTCTGTTCTAGGGCAGCTGCCTCCTGATGGTGATCTCCATCTTTAGAGCAATTCCTTTTAAGGCGAATAAATTCGCCCTTAGCTACAGCTGCTGCCGTATGCCTCGGATGGCAACTTCTACCATGTAGTAATTTGTTGCCACTAATGGGCTTTCTGTATACTTTAGTACTGACCCTGTTATCCTCTGTGCCTATCAATACTAAATCAAGATAATTAATAGAGGTAGGACTGTGTTCATGAGTGAAGCTCAAGCCCACATCATTGTCATTTAAGCTTTCCACAAAACCCTTGATGTCTCTGGGATCACCCTTCCAGATAAACAGGAGATCGTCAATGTATCTTCCATACATGACGATTCGATCCTTATAGATGTTTCTATCTCCAAAGATGTGGAAGAACTCCCACCAACCTAAAAATAGGTTGGCGTAAGAGGGGGCAATTTTGGCCCCCATTGCTGTTCCACATCTCTGGAGATAGAAAACATCTTGAAACTGGAAGAAGTTGTGGGTCAAAAGATACCTGGTTACCCTAAGAACAAAATCCTGAAATTCTCTCGAATATTCCGAATAATTCCTAAGAAAGAATTTTATAGCCCGTAGGCCTTCCTCATGAGGGATCGAGGAGTATAAGGACACAGCGTCAACTGTTATCCAATGATAGTCCTGATCCCACTTCTGCGTTTCCATCATACCAAGAACATGCTTCGTGTCCTTAATGTATGATGGAAGTGATTTGACAAAAGGCTGAAATATGGTATCTAACCACTGGGAGAGATGTTCTAAGAAAGACCCTATACCACTTACTATGGGACGACCTTGTATTTCCTTGAGTGACTTATGGACCTTGGGTAAGTGATGGAACAGGGGTATTCTTGGATTGTCCACCAAAAGAAATTCCATAGTTTTTATGTCAATGCACCCCTGTTCCATCCCATCGTCCAATAGGTCACGTAATTCTCTCTTGTAAGTTTCAGTGGGGTCCCTTGGCAATGTGGCATAGTTTCTCTCATTACACAATTGTCTCAATGCTTCTGTAACATAGACCTCCCTGTCTAGGACTACTACTGTCCCCCCCTTGTCTGCACCCTTGATGACAAGTTCTGTGTCATCTTGCAGTTGTTTCAATGCTATTCTTTCTTCAGCTTTCAGATTATGCCTAGTGGGAATGATGCTATCTTTAAGAGCAATGAGATCACTCTCGACCCTATTAAAAAAGGTCTCGATAATGTTCCCCCTACTCTGTATGGGATAAAACACAGACTTAGGTTTGTAACCACGCCCTTTATTTATATAACCACATTCGCTCCTTGCGTCGAATTGTAAACTCTGTAAAGTTATCTCATCACAAGTCTCTTGAAAGATTAATTTCATAGATTCAATTTCCATATCGTTGTATGTATAACCAGAGATGTCAGTGTCCTCCTTGCCATCAAAGTGTTTTTTTAATGTTAAATTTCTCACCAATTTATTTACATCAATGATGTTCTGGAAAACACTGAAGTCTGTGGTTGGAGAGAATGATAACCCATATTGCAAAACATTATATTGTGCCTCAGTGAGATGTTTTTTAGATAAATTAATCACATTACCTATTTGTACTTGGTATGTGTTTTTTGCACCCTCAGTTTGTACCTTTCTTGTGCTGTTTTTGTGTTGGACACTGTCCTCACTGCCGTGTCCAAAGGAAAAACCTGCTCAATTTCTGTAGCTTCAGACCCTTGTGTTTCTCTGTTTGTGGGTGCATATCTAGTCTCTCCCTGTTTTGGTTTCGTTTTTTTCTGCTCCTTTACTCCTATTATAGGTGCTGTAATATCTCCTATTATTTCTGTGGTGTTCTTTAGGATACCTGTGTATGCAACTGGGGCTTCATCATTATCTGATGATTTATCATCTGTTGAGTACCCTTTCTCACCTTCTGAGGCACTATCTGAAAAGGAAACTGCCTTTGAGCCATTTTTGCCCTTTTTCCCTTTGTTTTTGTTCTTTCTTTGTTTGTTTGAATTGCCATGTCTATTTTGAATACGCTGTTTTCTATTCCAAATATACACTGTTTTATTCTCATAGTCTGATTTATCCCTCAAGTACTTAGTGTGTTTGTTCTCCATGACTAACTTTTTGTTATCAGCTACAGTGTTCCTCAAAATACTGTCAAATTTCTGAAAATCTATATCTTCCCTTCTCTTATTCATTTCAAACTGTGTGTCATCAATTTGTTTCCTAATATCTATTAGCTGTTTTTGTTTATATTCAACTAACATCAACATTAGCCTTGATGAGCACTCTGAGAGCACTTCATTCCAAGACTCAATAAATTCACAATCATTAATGTCCACTTCGAAAGTAGGAAACTTGAAAATTCTGAGACCCCTGGGTATCATTTGTAACCTCATATATCTATCAGAGTCCATAGGTCCCATTGCAATCTTGTTTCCTTCAAAAGTAATCTTTCCCATAGCATCAAATAGACTACTGAGTGTTAAAATCCCTTTATCATTAGAGAAATCATGTCACAGTCAATAGTGTTGGTATTCCTTGCTGCCATCGGCATTAGAGCAAAAAATTGTTCTTGCTGGCTGCTGTCCATCTTTGCTATTTCGTTTTTTAAAAATACATTAAATTCACAAAGCAAAACATCAAATCATGTGTTAATAATGTGTTTTCAATATAGTACGGGGTACATCAGGCCCGGACTGGCCATAGGGCATAGCGGGCATTTGCCCGGTGGGCCGCAGGTCCCCTTGGCCCTGCCTACATCGTCATTAACGTCAGCCCACCCAACCTCCTGCAATCAAGCAACCTCTGTCACAGACATATAGTTTGATTTTTACTAAAGCAGCGGGTTTCCCACCAGTTCTGATGTGCTAGGAAATGAGCTGCCAGTAAAAAACAAACTAATATGCTGCTGTAATGATATCCAAGGCATTCAGACACGAAGCAGCTGCATTTTCATTGGTGAGGGGGGCGGGTAGGTGGGGTGGGACAAACTGCACGGGAAGTGACTGAATATAACTGATGGACATACAGGAGGTTAAAACCACGTGAACAACTTGAGAAGGGAGGGATTCATGCTGCTGCCTGTGCCTGATTTCTGTGCCATGCTGCTACGAGTCCAACTCCCTGGATAAAGGTAGGAAAAATAGGGCACCCACTACTTAGATATAAACAGATTCCCACAACACATAATCAGATAGTGGTCACTGGAGGAGGGAAAAGGGCTAGCCTAGTGTGCACTTGTTAGGAGGCAGCAGGCATTTAAAAAGTAAACAAGAAGTACACATGGTTGCAGCCTGCTCTTTTCACATTGTAAGTTGTAATGCAGTTTCCCTAATATTATACTGTGCCTGCAGAGTGTACTGCAATGTAATCTACATATACAGACCGGCACTTCCTATGTCTGTATATATGAAACCATATACACTGAATGGGGGATTAAGTAAACAGCTATGTCCTACATTATGCTATATTCAAAAACTTCTAATTATGTCATATAATTTATGTATGTGCTGGCCCCTAGGGAGATCGTTTCTAGTAAAGAGCACAACATGCATCACTCACAAAAAGAACAATATAGCACCCCTTAGAAGGAATCCATAATAGAACAGTCTGACTCACAGTGCATGGCATGGGGTCTTCTGCTGCTAAATTAAAATATAAAACTGAGAACATGGAGTCCTGGAACTTGCCCTGGCAGAGAGATAAGAGTCCAGTGATCCAGGTAAGAACCAGTTTTATGCAGATTTCTCAGCTATTTGGGGTTTGCAGCAGAAGCTGCCACACATGTTCAGCTGTTCTTGACATATTTACTGCAGCTTCCTCACCTTTAACCTAGGTTTAACTGTTAATCACACCAGTGAGACTTAGGAAGCACATCTGTAGCAGTCTTGTTCTCCCAGGACATCAGCAACCACTTTTACAGATCAGTGACACTGGGCTCAGATGCCTTACATTCCCCATCTAAATTAAATCTGAAAGATGCTATTTAGTTTTCCCTTGTGAGTTATACAAATGTGTATGCTATGCCCAGTACTTGAATGTGCATGTTTTGTGTGTCTGCATGTATGTGCATGCTGTGTATGTTGTGTGCCTGCATGTATGTGAATGATGTGTATGTTGTGTGCCTGCATGTATGTGAATGCTGTGTATGTTGTGTGCCTGCATGTATGTGAATGCTGTGTATGTTGTGTGCCTGCATGTATGTGAATGATGTGTATGTTGTGTGCCTGCATGTATGTGAATGATGTGTATGTTGTGTGCCTGCATGTATGTGAATGTTGTGTAGTTTATGTTGTCTGCCTGCATGTATGTGAATGATGTGTGTATGTTGTGTGTTTGCATGTATGTGAATGCTGTGTAGTGTGTGTGTGTGTGTGTTGGAGTGCTTGTATGTGAATGGTGTGTGTCTGCATGAAATGTGAATACTGTGTTAGTGTGTTGAGTGTCTGCATGTATGTGAATGGTGTGTGTCCTGCATGACTGTGAATACTGTGTAGTGTGTGTGTTGTGTATGAAAATGAATGTGAATGCTGTATATGTTGTGTTGCCTGCATGTATGTGAATAGACATGGTGAACGGAGGGGGGTGGGGGGGGAAGTGGGCCTTTTTTGTCCTAAAATGCCCGGGCCTTTTTTTGGTCCCAGTCCGGCCCTGGGGTACATTTAATTTTCAAATGACTATTTTTGTTTTGGTTTTTTTTTGCATTTTTCATACTGTCCCAACTTTATAGTGAGTGTGTTAGAAAAAAAAATGCACTGAAAATTGCCTTTACATTCCTACTCATACTTTAAAGAGCTTTAACCACAGTATCCTAGGTCCCTAAATTACATTTTTAATTCAGTAATAAAACCACGCTAAAAAACAACAACAACCAACTCTAAAGCTGAAGATGGTGCTCTATCTTCATCCGGTGGTGGTCCTTCTTTATGCTTGAATGAGAACTGGACGTTTTTTGTTATTAAATACTACTGTTATTGAAAACCCATATTCCTAATATATCTTATATATTAACTGTCCATGCAAATACCAGCACAATATGAGCTGTAATTATTTTTGTTCATTTTGGTTTCTTCTGTATGAGCTCTAATACATTTTTTAAATTGAGAATTGTTATATAGCAGCAAGGTCCTCTGTTTTAAAAGATATCTCAAAACTTGATAAGTCATGGCAATGGATTTACATTTAGAGGGCCTATTTATCAAATGTCTGTCGTACCTGATCCGATAGTGAGGATCAGGTCCAACAGACATCGCTGATTGCGGAGAGCAATATGCTCTCCATATTCAGCATTGCACCAGTAGCTCTTGTGAGCTGCTGGTGCAACGCCGCCCCCTGCAGACTCGCGGCCAATTGCCCGCCAGCAGGGGGTGTCAATCTTCCTGATCGTATTCGATCGGGTTGAATTGTGGCGATCTCTGTCCGCCTCATCAGAACAGGCAGACAGTGTTATGGAGCAGCGGTCTTTAGGCCGCTGCTTCATAACTGCTGTTTCTGGCAAGTCCTGAAGACTCGCCAGAAACACGGTCCCTCAAGCTCCATCAGAGCTTGATAAATGGGGCCTCATACTGTTAACCATGCACACAAGTTAAATGTGCATAGAAGCAAACTTTCTGTGAAAATTATATGTGCAGCCATCTGTTTGCACTTGCAGCTCTGACTGGTTTTGTGAGTTTATGATATGTACGTCTAAGTTAAGGACTATTACAATTCTTATTCAAACAAACACTAAATCCATGAGTCTCACTTCTAAGATGCTCTTGGAAGTGGGTTTCTAAGGCAAAGCATGTTAAATTAACATGTGGCTAAAACATGCTGATCACTCTCTCTAACTTGCAAGAGGTGATTAGAATATTTGTTTGTATATGCTATCTATCTATCTATCTATCTATCTATCTATCTATCTATCACTATCTATCTCTCTCTCTCTCTCTATATATATATATATATTATATATAAATATATATATATATATATATATACGCACACAGATCCATAAATAATTGACAAATTGACTCAAATTGACATAATTGACAATTGACTCAAAAGCTGTATCATGGACAGGTGTAGGCTATTTATTTGTTATTTCATCATCAATTAAGCAAGTAAAAGGTCTGGAGTTGATTCCAGGTGTGGCATTCACATGTGGTAGCTATTGTTGTGTACCCACAACATGCGTTCAAAGGAGCTCTCAATGCAAGTGAAACAGGCCATAATTAGGCTGCAAAAAAAAACAGAGATTGCAGGAACATTAGGAGTAGCCAAATCTTCAGTCTGGTACATTCTGAGAAAAAAGAACACACTGGTGAGCTACACCAAAAGGCCTGGACTTCCATGGAAGACAACAGTGGTGGATGATCATAGGATCATTTCCATGGTAAAGAAAAACCCCTTCACAACATCCAGCCAAGTGAAGAACACTCTCAAGGAGTTAGGCATATAATTATCCAAGTCTGCCATCAAGAGAAGGCTTCACAAGAACAAATACAGAGGATTCAACACAAGGTGCAAACTATTCATGAGCCTCAAGAATAGAAAAGCCAGACTAGATTTTCCCAAAAAATATCTAAAAAATCAGCCCAGTTCTGGAACCGCATGCGTAGGACAGATGATACTAAGATCAACCTGTACTAGAATGATGGAAAGAAAAAATGTCTGGAGAAGGCTTAGAATGAATGATGGGAAGAAAAAAGTCTGGAGAAGGCTTGGAATGACTCATGATCCGAAGCATACCACATTGTCTGTAAAAAACAGTGGAGGCAGTTTAATGGCATAAGCATGCATGGATTCCAATGGTACTGGGTCACTAGTGTTTATTGATGATGTGACAGAAGATATAAGCAGCCAGATGAATTCTGAATTGTATAGAGATATATTGTCTGCCCATATTCAGCCAATTTCAGCAAAGTTGATTGGAAGGAGTTTCACTTTACATATGGACAATGACCAAAAACATACTGCGAAAGTAACCCAGGTGTTTTTTAAGGCAAAGATGTGGAATATTCTGCAATGGCTAAGTCAATCACCTGATCTCAACCTGATCTTAATTTGTCAACTTAAATTTGAGCCCCTGAAATAAGGATACTGTGCATGAAAATGGATGCAATTCCTAAACGTTTCATACAATATTTTTGTTCAACCCCTTGAATTAAAGATGAAAACCTCCACTTTAATTGAATCTTGGTTGTTTCATTTCAAATCCATTGTTGAAGCGTACAGAGCCAGAATTATGAAAATTGTGTTAGTGTCCAAATTATTTCCAGACCTAACTTTATATATATATATATATATATATATATATATTATATATATATATATATATATATATATATTTATATATATAATATATATTTTTTATATATATATATAAATATTTATATATATATATATATATATATATATTTACAACCCCAATCCCGAAAAGTTGGAACAATATGAAAATTGCAAAAAAACAAAATCAAAAAGGGGCCGATTTATTAACAGTCGGACGTACATGATCACTGTAGCGAATTATGTCTGCCCGACATCGCTGAATGCTGACATCATAAGCTGCGGCATTTAACAACATTGCACAAGCAGTTCTGGTGAACTGCTTGTGCAATGCCACCCCCTGCAGATTTGCGGCCAGGGGGTGTCAATCAACCTGATCGTATGAGATTGGGCGGTTTGATGTTCGCAGCCTCAGAGGAGGTGTATGAGTTAAGGAGCAGCAGTCTTAACTGAAGGCTCACATGGAAACAGGGCCATTCAGGGTCATTTAGCCCTTAATAAATTGGCCCCAATGAGTCATTTGAAAATTCTATTTACTCTGTACTATATTTAAAACACATTATTTGATGTTTTACTTTGTGAATGTAATGTATTTTTAAACATAGACTCATTTCAAATCTGATGACTGCAACACGTTCCAAAAAAGTTGGGAAAGTCGACTGTTAGCACTGTGGTAACATAAACTTTTCTTTTAATAACACTTAATAACCATTTGGGCACTGAAGATACCATATAAATAGAGGGGGTTCAGTAAAGCGCTAGGGTCTAAATATCAAACATCTTACAAATGGTTGAATAGATACTTTATTCTATTTGAGGCAGTATTTATACAAAGAAAATGGGTAGTAAGGGCGCTAGTAGCTTAAGATAACAGCAGGATATATTGCAGCCAAAATTGACAGGTGAGACAATTTTACCAAAAAGTGGTAAATATATATTCAGTCCTTATGGGATTAAAGAGGAGGTATCTTATTAGTTAAAACCAAATAAACACAAGGTAAGAAAAGGATAACATAAATATGTTTTAATGTAAAAAATCTCTTATATATAGAGCAAGATATATGTGAGAGATAAATAAACTCACTTAGAGCAATAAAATACAGGGACGTCTCCCTTAAGTGTGTGTGTGCACAAGAATCCAATAAGTAACAGAGAAATATAAAATTAGCAACAAAATATAAAATTGACTATGCAAGTAACAATATCATTACTGAGTTACACAATTTGGCTTTTTCTGTAGACTAAGTGCGGTTAAATACAAGTATATGCACAATAATGGTAATTTGTGTACCGCAAATGAAAGTCCTACTACTAAGGCCACTTGTATTTGTGTATCACTAATGCATGTCTTTTGGACAGAGTCACATGTATTTGTGTGCTGCTTAATAAAAGTCTTTTTGACAAAGCCACATAAATATAGAACCAAAAAGGATTTTTTCTTTTTCACAATCCCACCTTGGAGAGTGTAGTAATCTTATTGATGTCGGTTTTGGAATAAGGTCACCTGTGTCCGTATAATCCGGTAGGAAGATCCAGTTATTTAGTTCATACCTTAGCTCCTATGTCCCTGAGGAGTTGGTCTATATCGTTCGGCTGGAAGTATACTCACAACTACGAGTTCATCCCTCGTGATTTTGGCGTCTGATGTCATGGGTAACAAGGGAGGCTTGTATTTGCCCAACACTCTGGCTGTACTTATTTTTACGATATACCAATGTTGCAAATCAGGGGGGGCAAAATGCTACAAATTTTCTCTATGAGAATAGTCCGTAATCTTCACCTGCACTTAGTGCCTCGCATGCAGGCCACAGACTTGAGTGGATTATTATAAGAGCAAAAAATAAACCCGGTTTAAAACGTCTCTTAAAAGATAGTAGTATACAAGTTTCCGAGGTGAATAAAAACCACCAATTTTGACGCGTTTCGCCATACAGGAGGGCTTTATCAAGATTTTACATTAAAACATATTTCTTTTATTCTTTTCTTACCTTGCATTTATTTGGTTTTAACTAATAAGATACCTTCTCTTTAATCCCATAAGGACTGAATATATATTTACCACTTTTCGGTAAAATTGTCTCACCTGTCAATTTTGGCTGCAATATATCCTTCTGTTATCTTAAGCTACTAGCGCCCTTACTACCCCTTTTCTTTGTATAAACACTGAAGATACTAGTTGGTTAAGTTTAGCAAGCAGAATATTCCCCCATTCATCCATTATGCGCTTTGTACCTGACGCTGATAACAGCTTGGATGGTGCTTTCACTCTTTGGCTCAGAGAACATGACGACTATTTGAAATATTGGCTCATCAGACCACAAAACACAATTCTACTGTGCTACTGTCCATCTCAGATGAGACCGAGCCCAGAGAAGTCAGTGGCGCTTCTGGACAGTGTTGATGTATGGCTTCTGCTTCGCATAGTAAAGCCTTAACTTGAATCTGTGGATGCAGCGGTGAATGGTGTTCACTGACAAAGGTTTACCAAAGTATTCCCAAGCCCACGTCAGTATATCCATTACAGACTCATGATGGTTTTTGAGATAGTGACGTCTGAGTGATTGGAGAGCACACGCATTCAGAAGTGGTTTTTTGGCCTTGCCCTTTATGCACCAAGATTTGACCGGATTCCTTAAATATTGTAATTATATTGTGCACTGTAGAAGGTGAAATGCCCACAGTCTTACCGATTTGTCTTTAGGGAATGTTCTTCTCAAAGTGTTGGATTATTCACTGATACATCTGTTGGCAGATTGGCGAGCCTCGACCCATCCTTGCTCTTGAAGGACTAGGCCTGTTTTGGAGGCTACTTAAATATCATGATTACACGATTGCCTCACCTGTTTCACATCATATTTGAACTTTTCACATCACTATTAGTGCTAAATTGCCCCTAACCCAAATTTTTGGGGATGTGTTGTAGTCATCAGATTTGAAATGAGTATATATTTTTAAAAATACATTAAATTCACAAAGTAAAACATCAAATCATGTGTTAATAATGTGTTTTCAATATAGTACAAGGTACATTTAATTTTCAAATGACTATTTTTGTTGTTTTTTTTTTTTGCATTTTTCATACTATCCCAACTTTATAGTGAGTGTGTTAGAAAAAAAAATGGCACTGAAAATTGCCTTTACATTCCCGTCTATGGGAATTGTGTGCCCCATTGCCTCCACATGTGCTATACTGTATTATTGTCATCTTAAATGCAACGCAAAAAAGGGTCAACTGATAAAAAAATATATATATATATATATATTGTAATGAACTCAAAGTACATACACCTGCTTTAATCTTAAAAGGTTTCCCAAGACATCCATTTGGATTCTAAAGAATATATGAAATACATTAGCTGCAACCAAGCATTTCAAAGGGATACCATAGTTTCCTAAAACAGAGTAAAGACAATTGTGATTAACTTTATGAAAAGGTTTTTTTTTGGCCAATTATTAAAATATATCCTGCAAAATCTTAATTTTCTGCCTCTGAAAAATCTCTTTGATACCAGCAAGTGCATTTGCAATATTCATACCAGAAATATCACAATATTATTGGACGTAATTATCTTCTCCCTTACCCTCCCAAGTCTTTTACACGAAATACCTGGCAACATTTTATAAACAACGTTCAGATATAAACATAAGTATTCTATTTGTATCTGGAATCATCTCCACATTATCATGTAACTCGGAAATTACTCTCCTTCCTCTCCTTTCTTTACATCACTCAAATGGGTCAGGAATAAAATTACCTACAAAACAGCATTTCTACTCATACTTTAAAGAGCTTCCACCACAGTATCCTAGGTCCCTAAATTACATTTTTAATTCAGTAAATAACTGCTGGGACAAAGTCTTATTTTCTTTCACATCTAAAAAAAAGTTTCTGTTGTTTATTCCTACGTGGCAAATAATAAAAATTGTGGGCACTACAAACTCTCTTGGAATTCTTTTGAAAAAAAAAGGAACAAATTGAGGACCATCTGTGTTCCCACCAGTCTACCCAGTCATTATAAAAACATACAGTTGTTTCTTGAACTGCAGTAGAAGAGAATTACTTTACCAATTTAGGGCCAGATTATGAGTCTAGCAGTAGTTTGCTAGACACCGCTAGAAGTAATTTTTTGTGCTTCTGAAGGCTCGCTGGAAACCTCGCCGGAAACAAGGGGCATCAACTCCATACGGAGCTTGATAAATATGACCCACTGCATCAAATTGGTCTGCATGGCTGTTGTCCCAGAAGGAAGCCTCTTCTAAAGATGATGCACAAGAAAGCCAGCAAACAGTTTGCTGAAGACAAGCAGACTAAGGACATGGATTGCTGGAACCATGTCCTGGGGTCTGATGAGACCAAGATAAACTTTTTTGGTTCAGATGGTGTCAAGCGTGTGTGGCGGCAACCAGATGAGGAGTACCAAGACAAGTGTGTCTTGCCTACAGTCAAGCATGGTGGTGGGAGTGTCATGGTCTGGGTCTGTATGAGTGCTGCCGGCACTGGGGAGCTACAGTTCATTGAGGCAACCATAAATGCCAACAAGTACTGTGAAATACTGAAGCAGAATGTGATCCCCTCCTTTCAGAGACTGGTCCGCAGGGCAGTATTCCAACATGATAACGACCCCAAACACACCTCCAAGTCAACCAATATCTTGCTAAAGAAGCTGAGGGTAAAGGTGATGGACTGGCCAAGCATGTCTCCAGACCAAAACCCTATTGCGCATCTGTCAGGCATCCTTAAATGGAAAGTGGGGGAGCGCAAGGTCTCTAACATTTACCAGCTCCGTGATGTCGCCATGGAGGAGTGGAAGAGGACTCCAGTGGCAACCTGTGAAGCTCTGGTGAACTCTATGCCCAAGAGGGTTAAGGCAGGGCTGGAAAATAATATTGACACTTTGGGACCAATTTGGACATCTCCACTTAGGGGTGTACTCACTTTTGTTGCCAACGGTTTAGACATTAATGGCTGTGTGTTGAGTTATTTTGAGGGGACAGCAAATTTACACTGTTATGCAGGTTGTACACTCACTATTTTACATTGTAGCAAAGTGTCATTTCTTCAGTGTTCTCACATGAAAAGATATAATAAAATATTTACAAAAATATGACTGGTTTACTCACTTTTGTAGAATACAGTATATATATATATATTTGTAAAAATGTCCTTTCTTTCAAACTTTGATTGCTGACCATATATGTTATTCAAACGATAGTCATGATTGCTTATGCCTACATCTAACAATAAACATCTCTTGTGAAGACTCTGGTGTTACTAAAATAGATTATTGGGAATGAGGCAATTCTAATAAAGGTGGTGCTTCCAAAGTACTAGTCCCAAGTTTAACAGAGGTTGCCTCTGCCCCTTCTTGACCACTTGGTCACTGCTTGATTTGTCAAGGGGCTGGAAACAGTTTTTAAGCTCCAGACTTCACATCTGTACTCCTGCCTTTGGGACGTCTTTGCTGCCTAAGAACTTTTCATTTTACTTTATACAGCTTGCTAGTCAGATTCTTAATTCTGTTCCTGAGGTTCCAGGAAAAGACATTTTATCTTTCTACCTTTGTCCTAATTCACAATGTGAAAATAATGTATTAGCTAAAGGGAATAGAACATTAACCTGCTCCATTGCCTTGCCACATTCATTGTGCTACAGTATGTTGCCTTCAATCTAAATCAATTAGTCTATGACACTAAAGAAATTTTACTCTTCATAGTTCAGATTATGCTGAGCCTCTGGACACTTTATATGTGAATGACCAACCTTTTAGCACAAATAGCAAATAATGTTGTTGGTGCATACACTTCTTGGGTGACTAAATTCCTTACAGTTACTGCATCTGATCTTATCACATGCTGAAGAACCAACATTTTTGGTTGGCCATAATCGTAGCATCTCTCTCTAACATTACCTATGTAAAGGAAGTTTGGCATATGGATTCTTATATATTTCTGCAAAAATAAGCTTGACTTCTAACAAATTACCTCCATTCCAATAATCACCAATGTAGATATTCTTAGGCCTACTAAGGACTTCCCATTGACATTTCAGCCAGACAATATGTCCTCTACTGGAATTTATTTATGATCAAATGCAATGCTCACAGACTCCAGCCTGGTAATTGGACTTTCCTCAAAGTTCTTCCACTCGAGTGTGTCTTTAACAATTTTATACTGCTGCCAGAAACTCTCAAGATGAAACGGCATCTTAAAGCTGATATCATAATATTTTTAATTATGGAGCCTGTAGCAGGGCATAAACAGCATTGAGATAAAATTCCAATGATTTCTTAATAATCACCTGGCCTAAATATGCCAGGCCTCTGTTCTGACAACATTCCTCCTTTTAAAAGGATTTTCCATAGGTAAATTGGAAAACAAATTGTGGACCTCTCCAAGCACCATGTCTGGAAGTTGAATGTTGGTCAGTAAAGTAATCAGCAGCATTTGCATTTTTAAAACATGGTGCAGATACTTGGGGTACTTTAAAACCAGGAAGTACAGATGATACAACACTGGCAAAATACTTGCCTGCTGCATCTCCATGCATATACTGTAATTATAGGCTTTTTGGGACCAGCCTCAGCTCCTGATAATGTTGTAATTAAAGGCTGTTTAAATCCCACAGCTGACTCATGCAAGTCCTCACTGCTGACTGTTGCAAATTTCTATCTTATGGATTATGCTGCAAAACTGTACTTTGTTTGCTAATTTCTTTGCAATATATAATTAGTATTGCTTGCTGCTGTATTATATGTTGACAATTACTAACAGCATTGTTCCCCC